>NW_027496168.1:0-200043 GCF_021521415.1 Bidens hawaiensis
CACTCACAAACATCCATCTTACATCCCGCGCAGCTTGATCATAAAACTCCTTAAACGACTAAGGCAAAGTACATGCCATAACATAGTTGTTAAGGTCTCAGGTCGAGATCGCGCGAGGAATCAAAGTGGATATCTGACTAACACATGCTGACATGTAATGGCTAAAACTCATACTTCCATGTAAAAACAGCGCGACTATGACGCGCGAAAAAGGAATTGTGAAAAGCTATCGCGCATGTCAGCATAAACGAGATACTGCGAAACCACTTACAAAATAGGACTATGGTTAAGTGAATAATTTCCTTACAACCTTGTTCTTATTTTAACGTGCAACCATATCTTATATCTATACAAGCAAACATGAAGAGATGAATGGAAATGCACAAGATGAAAGAAGGAGAAAACAAGTTTCATTCCATTGCATTGAAATTTACAAGTATGATGAGTTACAAATTACAAGTACAAAAACAAAAAAAAAAATAAAAAAAAAAATAATAAATATACAAAATTTGATGAAGGGCTTCTCAAGTCTCCACGTCGACGTCAGCCGCTTCATCACCCTCATCATCTCCCGCAGCATCTGGCGCGGTCTGCTCCTCATCCCCGAACTGACCATAGTCAAGTTCTTCCTCCTCATTGGAGTCTTCGATCACAACGGTGTCAGGAGCAGATTCTTTCGCCGCGCCAGAGCCGCTGGCAGGGGCAACATCCCCCGCGCCACCATCATCGCCACCAGCCCTCTCGCAATCATCAAGCAACTTCTTTAGCGCGCCGAGGTCGGGCTGGTCAGCAAGCGCAGCTATCTGTAAATCATTAGAAAAGTAATGAGTACAAAACACTTAGAAAAGTTAGTCAAGTAAAACTCATTAAGATCAAGGTACCTGCATAAGGATGGGGATGGGAGTATTCATATACTTTTCCCCCACCGCGGCCATGTCCGCGCAGGCCGCATCGCTCTTGTAAGGGTACTCGGATGGGTTCTTCCTCAACATGCCATACTCATACCCATCCGTAAACCCTTCAGCTCGGCCCACCAAACGCGTGGCGGCATTGCAGTCCATCACAAGGGCTTGAAACTCGGCGGAATATTTCATCGCCAAAGCGCAGCGAGCCATGCCCTGTGACACCAGCCATTGGCGATCCTGCGCGAGGCCAGCAACAGACGTCTCGAGGGCAGGAACCTGAGAGTTTAATAACTCAACAGTTTCCTTAGTCTTTTTTAGTTCCTCCTTATCAGACGCTGCTGCCGCCAAAATTTTTTCTTTCTCCGCCTGCGCAGCACCAAGTGCTTCCTGGCTAGACGCCGCCGTCGCCAAGGCCTCATCTCTATCGGCCTGCGCGGCCGCCAAATCCCTTTTCAGGCGCGCAACCTCGCTCTCCAGTGATGATTTCTCAGTGATACTCTGGACGATAGCTTGGTCACGCGCCTCGGCCTGCTGTTCCAAGACACGCACTCTGCGCGCGTACTTGGCAACTTCGGCCTCCGCCAACTGCTGCTTCTCCCGCGCAGCTTGGAGCTCATGCCCGCGCTTGATGTATGCGGTGTTGGCACTTGCTCGGTTTTCACTGAGCTCCGCCTGGAGTTTCTCAGCTCGCGCTGCGAGCATCAGACAGGTTCCAGGCGGCCACCTTAGCCTCTCGCTGGGCTTCTACAAGAGCGTCGCGTACTTTAATATAATCACGACGAAGCTCTTGGGAAGCAGCGAAGAAAGCCGACCCAGCGAAAACATGGTCGTTCAGCAAGTCCGCGCGGGTGCGCTCCTCCTGATACCTCCTTTCAGTAGGAGGCACGGCATGAGCCCAGAAGTCCTCGCATACGCCCATGGATTGAAAGGAACTCTCTTCATTAATATTCCATCTCGGGCGGTAAACGTGGTCACCTTCCTGCAAAACACAAGAAAAGTTCTAAGTCATAAAACATACTTATATGGAGGTACGCGCAGCGGACCAACAAATCAATACATACCTGCGGGGATGAAGCAGGAAAGTCAGCGCCAGCCCCACCAGAAGTCTGCGCTGCGAACACTTGCGGCATCGCAGGGCTGGCGCGGTCTCCCAAGGAGTCTTCAACTTGAACCCCCTCGTCCTCCTCATCTTCTTCAACAGGCCTCTTCTCCTGCGACCTGGAAGGCTCCAAACCAGCCTCGCGGGGAGGGCTGCGTGCAGGAGGAGGCGAGGGAGGTCTCGACGCCGCCAGTTCGGCGCGCAATACGGTTTCCTGCTCCTTGGTAATCCCAATAAGGGGAGACTCAGCACTAGCAGGAGCAGGACCAGAACCAGCGGCGCCGGCAGCGGCGCCAGGAGTATCACCAGCAACTGTTGCGCCAGCTACGACTCCTATGAACAAATAAACAAGGAAAAATGGTTTATGACTGACTCCAAAGGGAAAAATTCAGAAGACATATGTGCAAAACTTACCTTGGCGCAATTCTGTTCGCGCATCGAACATCGCCATAAAATCCATTCTACCCTTTTCAGAGGGTAGAACAGGGGACTTCGATGGAGTCCCCGGCGCAGCCGTGGCACCTTGTGGCGCCTGCGGCTGATCTGTTACCGTCGCTGCCTCTGCAAACATTTAAAGGAGCAAAGGTTTAATAACAATTCAGCCAGATGAAGATAAATAAAGTATACCTGTTGCAGGCGCGGCACTTCTTCTCTCTTCAGCCGCGCGAAAGGAGGAGGCGACGCCACCATACCTCAAGTGGACAGGAGGTCTGCCCACTCTCACAGGCAGAGAAGCTAAAGAAACCTTTGTGGTAAACACCTGGGTTTCCTTAGGTCCCTTCGTTTGAGCATGGGGATGAGCGACAGGGGTGTCATCTTTCTTCTGTTTCTTACTGGCCCCTGCGCCAGATTTCCCCTTAGCTTTGCGCTTTAGTAGGGGCGCCTCCTCTTCCTCCTCCTCCTCTTCCGCGAGCTCTAGCTCGTAGTTTTCAAGCGCATCTACAAAAACAACCAACAGAACTGTTAATAAACTTGGATATTCTATAGGAATGAGCATAAGTGCGAAGGCTTACCAGGCGCGTCACTGTCAAAGTCAAATTCCAGATCCACTGGGATGAACATGTCATCGAAGCGATCTGGGAAACCAACTTCCCCAGCGCCAAGCGCGACGGAGCCACCCTCCACTTGTTCATCATAAGCGGCAAGGACATAATCCTTGGTGACTGCGCAAAAACAAATCAAGTGATATCAGCAAAAGAATTATGTTCGCGCAGAAAAAATAAATAAACCAATGAAATTAACTTACACAACCCGTCGACTTGGATAACGGGCTCAAGCGCGCTATCGGCCCAAAGCTTACTCATGCCGACCCCAACCAGCGCCTCCTCGCAAATTTTCTTCGCGGGGGATGGTTCGGCGGTCAGTTTCTTAACCCAGGCGCCAGTTGGGTTCTTGAGGACACCCTCATCCGCAGGCGCAGAAGTGATAGAGCGCATGGTCATACGGATGGGGATCACACCGGCCCTAATGTAAAAAAACCTCTCAGACCAGTCATGAAGGCTCTTGAATGAAACAGTGGAGCACTTCACCTTCTGACTGCGAGGAATAAAAGAGATCCAGTTGTCTTGGATCTTGGCCTTATAAAAATACTGAAAGCGCCGAGGAGTGGGTTCCTCGCGGTGGGATTTGCACATGAACTCAAAGTGAGTCACGCGCACGAGTCCAAACGGATGGACTTGGGATATATGAATCCCATAGAACTTCAGCAGTGCACCCACAAACCTTGTCATCGGGAGACGAAGGTTGCAGTGGGTGAAAAAGTGGCTATATAGGGATATATAGCCGGCAGGCGGGTCCGCCGCCGTTTGCCCGGACCTAGGCAACATGCAGCCAAACAGGGTGGGAAAGCCCTGAGAGGTGATGAGGTTGTCGAGATCTGCCTGCTTCAATTTGCAGGGGATTTCATTCCACCTTTTGGTGGCCTTGGTCCTCCCTACTTCCTCCGATGTGGTCTCAACAACCTTCTTCCCTTCCCCTTTTGCTTCAATGTCGACATCACCACAGATTTCACACGGCGTCTTCGAGAGGCAACAGAGGTGATTGAGGGGCTAGACGAGTCTGAACTATCAGACATACAACTGCAGCAGCAGATAATCAAGAAATCGAAAAGATGAAAACACTCAATTCAGAATATGAAAGGCAGAAACAAGAAAATTATCAACAATGAAGATGAAGATAAATATTTCCTAAGGGCCTCCTTTTATAGGCCCAGGAGAGAGAAATGTGGCAGCTGATCGGATTTCACGCGCCCCCACTCGCGGGTCCAAGCCAACGAGGGCGCGACACGTGTCCCTAACACTGTTGAGGGGACATAAAATTGTAACCGACCTGCCACAAAGCAGAGACGCGCCCCCACTCGCAGGTGCTAACCAATGCGAGCGCGACACGTGTTCAAGACAGCTGTGTGAGGGGACGTGAAAGGCAACTGTAGCACCTCGAGCACACGAAACGTCTGACATGTTTACGGCGCACGTCACCACCAACTAACCACGTGTTTGGACCCTTCGTTTTCAACCAAATGGATAGAACTTCGCGCAACGATGGAAGCAACCAGGAAAACGACAAAACCCCATTAAAAGACAAAAATCAGTAAGTCTAATATCCATCTTACCGCGCTCGCGCGAGATAAGACACACATTAGACTGGGGGGGCTTGAAGGGGTATGTACCCGCCTCAACACCAAGCAAGGCGGGTCAACCCACAAGATAAAGACATTATGAAGGCACAAAGCCAAAACCTATGCGCATGGCGCATACAAAACATGCTCAGGCATCATATGCCCAGGCACACATATGCTCGCGCATCACATATGCGCGCAGCGCATCAGCGCGCGGCGCATATCACATGCTCGTGCATATCACATCTGCGCATGAAATATCTGCGCGTGAGAATAAAGAGAAGACCCCGCGCATCCTCAGGGTGAGCGCATATCATACGTGCACATAATCAACCTCGTCCTTATCCAAATCAGGATTAGGGCAACCTTGATTGTGCACATCAGACAACCTTCCAGAAGGTATCTTTTTAAGGAGTAAGAATATGCTGATGTTGATAGCTGCCGAATGAAAGGTCGACAACTCAGCATGACACATGTGTTACCACGTGATTACAACCAACGAGAAAGCGCCAGGTGTCCCAGAGGACACGTGGCGCAGTGCGATTGGAGGAAGCCAACGAGGTTGAGCCCAACCGGTGGTAACCCTAGCACTATAAATACAGCATCAACTCCACTTTGATGACACATTCACACTCAATCATTGACAGTTACAAGCAGTGATATCACATTCAATCATATTGAATTATATTCACTCACAGTCAGTTACAGAAAACACACAGTCACACAATCAAGAGTATTCAGCGATTCAGCAATACTCTTGAGATTCACTGACTCACACATTATTATCTTCTCCACAAAGATACTGATTCTCACGCCGGAGGGTTACCCCAAAGAGGACCCCTCTGTCCCTTTCTGAGGGGTAAGTAACGGCGTTGTTCATTTTGTAGGTGGAAGAACACGGATTCAGAGGAACCATCGGTAAAACAGTTTAATCATACCCGAGGAAAGTAGATCTGCTACCAGTGAGTAGATCCACGTTTCTTCAATTACGTTTGATTACTTTATATGTTCAATATATCTAGAAAGTTTATACGATACTTGAATGGGTTTGGATATTAGGGGATTTAGCTAGACAACCATCTTGGATTATGGTTGATATAGTTAAGTCAAGGCGTCGAAGGTGATAAATGCAGGTACTTGATTTATTATTTTAGGAATCTGGCGCACTATTTTCCGGATAATATTTTAGTGAGAAATGATAGCAATACAATAATCCTTAACGTACAAGAATACCTATATTCACGAAATTGATCTATAAAATCACATGTCGACATCTCGGAAACATCAAAACATACCCAATTAATCATCGATTCACCAAAAAAACAGTTTTGGATCGTTAATCGATCAATTTTTTACTTTTTTTCACGAAACCTATTTTTGAGCGTTTTAGTTTTTGGCCGAGCATTTTAGGTTTTCGGCTGAGTATTTTAGTATTTTTGCCTTTGTTTTTTGCCTTTGAGCGTCTCGCATACCTATTGTACGTTAAGATATTATTGTATAGTATCTCGACCCGTATTTTAGTTGGTAGATCAAAGAGGGATTTTCATGTATTGGTTTTAATACAATTTTAAATGTGGGTGTGTTGGGGAAAAAAAGGCGATTGGAAGTTTAGGTGGGTTTTTTTTCCTTTTTTTTTTTCCATATTGAAGTCGGAGAATTAAAAAAACGTAATCTGTTGATCATCATTAGATGTAGAAGCAGCTTGGTACACTCTTGACTCTTTAAGATCAAACTTATGGATTTGAGTTTATGTTTTTTAAGTGTCATAATTTACGTTTTGCAGATGCTTTAAGGGAGTTCACATAGGACAATGCAAACCCACCAACTGCAAGACTACTATTTCAGATTGTGAATTTGATAAATGGATTGAAGCCAAGAACATAGAGAAACAATCCGTGCATGACAACCAAGTATGGGACATAGATGATCTCCTTAAAAAAGCATGGTTGTAGGGACTAAGTGAGTTTTCAAGAAGAAAGTTGACATGGATGGAAATCTGCATACGTTCAAAGCAAGGCTTGTAGCGAGGGGTTTCACTCAAACTGCGTGAAATAATTATAAAAAACCTCCTATAGCTATGGTTAAATCTATTAGGACATTAATTGTTATTACATATTAAGACAATGAGAGATGGCAAAAATATAATGTTCATCCAAAAATCCTTATAAGGTATGCAAGTTTAAGAATTCAATTTATATATTAAAAAGGCATCTTAAGAATCTTTATTTCTATGACAATAATAAACACTTCGGTTTAATCACAAATGAAGACGAGTATTGGGTTTACAAAGGCTAGTATGAGTGCAGTTTTTTTGATTTTATATGTGGATTCTAATCATTGGAAACGATATTCCAACCTTTCAAGATGTTAAATCTTGGCTAGGAAATTGTATTGTAAAAAGATATATTTTGGTGAAACTACAGGTAGGTCTAAGTTGATTATACTCAAAGTGCATATATTAATAGGTAGGGTGCTTTGTAATGCGGTACTCTAGTGTGGACACGGTAAGTAAGCCTTAACATACATAAAAGGGATAAAGACAATGGTTCCATAAGATTTTTCAATTCCATCAATCATGCATGCCATGTTATGCACAAGACTTGATGTGGTAGTGTTTTTTTTATCATGATGAGCAGACCCAGTAAAGGAGGCAACTTCAATGAATGAAGAGATTCGTTAGGTGTTGATACGAAATTTTTTCATAAACAGGGCTTTTGCAAAAGCTGTTTAAAAAATGGTATAGTTTTGAGAGATGTTACAAAAACGGTGTAACCGTGGTTTGAAACCACGGTCTGGGTATTTTTCTGTGAATTTGTCAGATGAGAATTTTATAAAATAATATTTTTGATTAAAATAGGGCAAGTCGTGGTTTCAAACCACGGATTGTACAAAAGTAGTAACTTAATACCGCTTTTCGTGTTAATGTGGTGGTTTTGCAAGTCAAGTCGTGGTTTGAAACCACAGTTTGATCTTTTGTAGTTTTCTTTTATAAACTTTCTAATTTTAATTATTTAGCAAAACCTTACTCAAGTTGTACGAAAAAGTGAGTGCCTCATTGCCAACGTGATAGTAACGTAAGTAACCTTTTTTTTTACTTTATAGTTAAACGACTACATATAAAAATCACTATTATATCGTTACTATTATTTATATCACATTATTACCATGATAATAAATATTATTAATATCTATTTAGATAACCTTAATTGTAAGTATCTTATCTTTTCGGTTCTTTTATTAATCTAAACCTCAATAATATATGTGTCATAGAGCTAGGTTAGGAACCATTGTATTGAACGTTTTCAATAAAAATAATAAATAGTTAGTATTGAACGTTTTGCATAGTTGAATTTCGTTTTCTTGAGAGATTATTATTGGTACATAGACATGTAAGACTTCGTTATCGGTGCCCTACTTTGAATGTACGTTGGATTTACTCATAAACACAGTTCTAAATATCAGAGTTAATTAAAAATTTCGCGGAATATTAAAATTTTCATAAAACATTACATATTAAATTCATAACTTGTCTTAAACAAACATTTTTGTCTTTCAAATAAAAAACATTAAAACATCTTGAGTCTTCGGATGCCAGTCTCTTATTCGTCCACCATGTGCCCGCTCAAGCTAGCTGCCTCAATCTACTTCACCTACGTGCATACTAAAAGTCAACTACTCTGAGTGCGTTCTAGTTAATCAGGCGGCATACCATACTTACACATATCATACATACTTACATATCCGAAGATACATATACATACTTAACCAATTACCCTTCTATCATACATACATACATACATACATACATACATACATACATACATACATACATACATACATACATACATACATACATACATACACTTACCTCAGTTCACCGAGAGTATGTTCATAGTCCGCCGCCTATACCTATACTCAAGGTCGTGAACACGTAAATGGTCCGCAATCCTTGCCTATTTTCATCATTTATGGTACATACAAGGTTCGCAGTCCTTCCTATACCATCCTACATTAACAACACGTACAAGGTCCACAGTCCTTCCCTATGCTGCAACCTAATTCATAGCACGTACGAAGTCCGGAGTCCTCCCCTATGCTACCACAATACAATTACAACACGTATAAGGTCCGCAGTCCCTTCCTATGTTGGCTCCTATCTGAAGTACGTATAAGGCCCGCAGTCCTTAACTACGTTCTCATCTATCGTCTATAACTCGTATAAGGCCCGCAGTCCTTAACTACGCCATCACATGCCAAGCCCATGTCCAACAGAAGTTAAAGGGATTTGCCATCCTAACTTACTATGTCAGACGTAGAACTCATTTACCATTCATGTACCTGCATACACTTACTTTGCATATACAATAATTACATCGTAGTTTGAGAACACTCTAGGCGTTCTTTACATTATTCATTTAACAATCATACTCCTTGTTGATACATGCAATATCCGAAGATCGTTCATGACCCGACAAGCATTCATTCATAACGTTCATACACCATCCATACATTACTTAAAACATTCATATCTTTATCTATAACCTGACGGTCGTGCAATATCCGAAGATCGTTCATGTACCGATAAGCAATCATTCATATCTATCACATATATCATATATAGCATACACTTACCACTTAAGGTAAGTGTATTAACTAATCACATCGAGTATGCACACAGCCCCGAAAACATAACAAGGAAGTGAGGCTAGAAACTCACCTGGTTCCTGTTTCGTTCTCCGTTAATCGCTAATCCCTTCTTTAATTGAGCCCAACTAACTGTATATAAGTTACACGTATCAATACCTGTCCTATTTGTATTTCAGCCAAAAGTGGCTAAGTCTTGTCAAATCTAATGGCCTCGTTTTAGATTACTTTTACTTAGATTTTATTCTTAAACCCTAGCGTATTTAAATTCGTGCTTTTCATTTACTTTAATATTCTTTCTTTCTTTGGTAATCTTTCTTTCATTCCCTTGCATTAGAACCATCGAGGTAATCCAAAATAACCGAGCCTTAATGTTATCGAATCTTGGATTTGTAAGGGAGCTTAAATGTAAGCGAACATAAATGTAAGCGAACTTATGTGTAAGCGAACATAATTGTAAGCGAACTTGCATGTAAGCGAACTTGCGGTAAGCGAACTGCTTCTGTCAAGGTTCGTTTTATCGTCCAAAATGCACGTTTCGTGACCTTAATTCCCTTATTATGGTTTGGCCTTAGCCACAAACGTTCCCTTGACCGTTTGTGGTCCAAACTTGACCCGAACGAACGTAAAGCTTGGATCTTTAAGGCTAAGATGTTCAAAACTAGATCTAGGGTTTCTTTAAATGTGCCGCACATAGCCGTAGGTTCGGTAAGTTCATTTTAGCATCAAGTTTGCTGCTTTATGGTTCGTGTATACCCGATCGACTCTACGTTTAAGTTTCAAGGCAAACCGTTCGTAAAAACGTAAACTTTAAAGATCAAGAATGTACCTTTATTTGTTTTAAAACTACGGTTTTGCTTGGTTATGGATCTTTATCTTGTATATAGCTTGTATATCAAAGATCTATCAAGAATCTAAGTTTGTTTGATCTCGGACCTTCCTTTCTTGCTCACGGCCGATTTAGTCCATAACTAACTCCATCTAAAAAGCCTACTTATCATTTCATTATTATTATTATTATTATTATTATTATTATTATTATTATTATTATTAATCCGCTAACTCAATTGTTTCACCTGACGCAAATAATATATTAAATATTATTTTAGAAATTTCGCGATGTTACATGACATTCATGTTACTTTTAAATAAATAGCAAGCAAGATGAATGTGTTGGGTGTGTTTGAAAGAAACCATGGATCCAAGCTATACCCATACCCAACATAGGTCTGGGTGACATCATCCATTATTACGATCATGTTTGTTATCTAATAATTATCATTTTGTAGGTAATCGCTTATGCGTTCATTATTTCTATCTATTAATATTGTGAAATGTATTATATTTGCAAGCGTTAGCTGATTTATGGATTAGTGAATTTGAAATCTGAACCATCTAAAGACCTGATTTCAAAACTTTAATTTGAGTTTAAAAGGTGAAGATTAACCACGAATGATGTAAGAAAATTGATTATAGGAAGGCATGGTCAATTTATATGATCTTTACTATTTTCTTTTATTTTACACCTATTTACTAATCATTTAATCATATTTTTAAGCACATAAATTCTAGAGTACATCCATATTTCATACATGCTGCTAGAGTGCCTTTATTATCGGAAGGCATGGTCAATTCATATGATCCTTTCTATTTTCTTTTATTTTACAGCCTATTTACTAAAGGTCATGCTGTATGATGTATGGATGCACTCTAGAAAATAGTAAAAACCAACAGATTACTAGCTAGACCAGAGTTTGTATTGAGAATAAGGTGGTTTCTTCCTAATTTATAAAATGGTTTCAATTATATTTTCTACATATAAATACACTATTATTCCGAAACTCGGGTGGTTCCGAGGAACCACCATTTTACTATATAAATCCGCCCCTGATCACAACTATCCCCTTCGTCGTCCAATATTAACAATTTTAAACCACATCAATTAGTTACCCTTGATAATATGCAACATATGGTGTCCATGGAAAAAAATGTGGACATCGAAGGAACAACCCAACCCTAGAAAATGATCGTTCTTGGCTATTTTCTACTTGTTTAACTTTCATATTTTTACTTTATCTCTAATCAATATTTTACTTCTAATTTCCTCACTAATTTATAACCTGATTGCTAAAATGATTTAAACCAATAGATAGCTAGGATGAGAGATTAGAAGATTATGAGGGAAATTGACTATTTTGTAACTCAATTGTAAATATGGTTTTGACTCATGACCCATGAATAGTTATGATTAATGAGATGATAAATTAGAAGATGTGACGGAAAATTTGGCTAGAATTAAATGTGGACTTCACATCTATGCCTCACTATTTTACTTTATTTGTAACTTTTTATAAACCTTTTTATGATAATTCTTTTAGGCGGCTCTCATGTTACCAACCGACTTACTTGCCATCCAACACCATGGTCATCTTAATTTGATAGAGAATACGGAAGAATGCAAATCATTTGTTGCTTAACGGGCTCAACTCTAACAAAAACACATGTCCAATTTGTGAGGTATGAGCCGGATTACTATATATAATAGTAATTGTTCCAATCACTATTAATACGGATTACTATATATAACAGTAACCAAGTTTTGAGATTGTTTCAATTAGGTTACTTATAAATGTTTTGTTCTAATCAGGTCACTAAAGTTTTCTTTGTGTTCTAATACTAGATATTTTACCTGAATTGCAGGTTATGTAGTTTGTTTTATTTTAAATAGTTTATCATTGCGGAATATGTTTTAAAAAATTGACAAAATTAGTAAAAATTGAGAAAAAAATGTTTAAATTGCAAAAAATTGCACACAATATATATATATATATATATATATATATAAACTTTTTTTTTTGCAATTTTCTAGATTTTTTATGCAATTTTTCACAATTTAAAAATTATTTTCTCAAGTTTTAAAATATATTTTGCAATGTCAAATTATTTAGAAAAAAAAACCTCCATAACCTATTATCCAATTAAAATATCTAGGATTAAAACACAAAAAACACTTTAGTGGTTTTATTGAAATAAAATATTTTATTAGTAACATGGAACACTTTCAAAACTTGAAAACTATTCATTAAAATAATTTCATTATTTTTCTATATGATTTGTTTAATAAATGACGGAATAGTTCTACTTGGAGCTACCATCCAGATTAATTTTTTTTTTTTTTTGAAAATTGACTTTCATTAAAAACAAACACAACCAACGACTATCACCAAGACGGAGAAAGACGTCGAAATCCAAAAACCAAAAACAACCAATCACGTTACATCAAATAAACACCATCTTTTCCAATCCACTACCCCTATCTTAGATCTATTTTTGTACCAAAGAAAACCCAAAGATTTTATATCCGCAACCATTTCTACCACCGTAGTGTTCTTGCCCGAAAAAATCTTTTCATTCCTAGCCCGCCAAATCCTCCAACAAGTAATGATGACAATGCCATGAATAATCGATCTCTTGTTCCCCGTCGCACCACTAACCTTATGCACTTCCACCAAATCATTGACATGGAAAACAAAAGATTTAGGGATGTTGCACCAAGAACCAATCGCATTCCAAACGGCCATAGAAATGAAACACCCGGTTAACAAGTGCTCGAGCGATTCCTCATTACTCTCACATAAAGCGCACCTATGATCATCACAATGCAAATGACGTCTAGCTAAAGCCTCCTTGGTTGGAAGACTATCCAGAACGGCCCTCCACATAAAAATATTACATTTTTTCGGGACCCAATCGCTCCATTGAAAACCGAAACTCCCAGCATCCACAACGGACCGCACCATCCATCTTTTAATCGACGAAACCTCGAACTCTTTGCAGCTACTAACCGCCCAAGACCATGAATCTTCACGGTCAACCATCACCACCCCTTGAAGGAGATCTTCCAACTCTTGCTTCTCGATCACCTCCTGTTGAGAGCAAGGAGCTCTAAGCCAATCCCACACAACGCGACGAGAGGATCCAGTGACCACCAACCGATCTGCTAATGTAACACCCCGTAACCGCAGCGGAAACGTAAACGGGATGCAACAGACACATCTGATATCAACAGCATTGCTTATAAAGAAAACACCACTACATTAATTTACATCATATTACATTGTTCCGAGTTTAGTTCCCGTCTAGGCGATAGCACATAAGTTTTACCAACATTACATAATCATATTTAATACAAAATGATCACTACACTTCCACAAATAGCAAGCATCATCAAGCATGTAGCACTTACTCCAGTTTGGGAGTACCTAGAAAGCATGTAAAGAAAACGGGTCAACTACGAATAGTTGGTGAGTTTCACTAATTTAAACAACAGTGACAAATCGTTATAATAATCATATATTAGCGATGTAATTATGTTGAGCCCACAAGTGAAACCTCTGACTATCACACACAACCCCCGTGGCATATCCCCCGCCCACGGGCCCGTGACATATCCCCCGTCCACGGAACTGCCCCAAACCGCTTTGTCTAACATTACATAGCAAAATAAATATCAACAAAATAGACATGTGCAACTGGCTGGGAAACATCAGCAATCCATGCCGGACCAGTTGGGTTTGTCAGACCAATAGTACTATCCACACTTTACCGGCTTTCAGTTAATCACTCGTGTTCCGGGGCCTTAGAATGTTAGCAACTCAGACAATTACCATCTTAGTACATTTCCGTACGATTCCCGTACAATAAAACATATATAAACCCACGCAATCCATGCGTTCAGTATGTATTTAAACATTTCCATAACAACATGCTTTCCGCCCCGGGAAATTATTTAAAAACAATTCAGAAAAAGGGGCTCGTGAAACTCACCTTACCGTAGGCAAATTAGTAATACAACACTCCAGCTACTAGTTCAAATCTGTAATACGATCTCTAAGTTCGTTACTATACAATCACTATTAACATAACTTTAACCGTGTTAACCGGTACATCTGGGGACACAGTTAACCCAGTACTGTACCCGTTCTGGGGGCAATGTTAACCCAGAAACACTTCACCGGACTCAGATTGTGATATCGTGTAGAGTTCACTAGTCAGATTTACTATTAGTCATTTTTTTCCGTTTTGCGTGCCTAGCACGGTTATCCATTTTTATGTTTCAAAACTGAGTTTGGTCACACACGACCCGAAAATAGTTGTTAATTGATAATTTAACTAAGTTGTGAAATTAGGGCTCGGTTTAGATGTCCCGATTGGCCGCGGGACTCGTTTCCGTCATTATCGTACCGGAAACTGTTAAACAGGCTAAAAACACTCAGATCATCCAACTTATTTTCGGATGATTCATTTTTACTTGTTTAACTTAATTATATGAAAATAGTTCATTTTTAGGGTTTTTATATACCAGTCAGCTCGCTTATGCGAACTTTACCGGTTTACGCGTTTTAAGCTTTAAAATTTTGTTTTAGCACAAATAATTATCCGTTTAGTCTCGGATCTTGCAATTTTGCAAAAATCACTTTTTGACAGTGGGGAATTTTATAAAAATATTTCCAGAATTAATTTTTATATTTAACATTTATTTATCTATTTTTAAACACCATTTAAACACTAAATATGTCGTAAATACCAAACGATCTTAGAAAAATCCCAAATTTTTCCTGGATGACCCCTGCCATCTCCATAGTCCCCTGTAATTTTTCCAGAACCAAAATCCCTTTTTAAATGCCATTTTCACTAAAACCGAGCTAGAAAACCCTAGAACTCGTTTAACCGAAAAGCCTACTTAGACTTCTCCAAATGACCTCAAATTTTGTGTGTGACTTATACATGTTATAAAAAGCTTATCTGAAATTTTCCAGAATTTTTCATGATATTTAACTATTTTTCACCATTTTTGGCCAAAACCGAGCATTAAATTCACCAAATATTCATCCTTTATCAAACAATTACCAAAAATTTACAAAACTCATATTTTCATGTGTAGATCATCCCTGTAAAATTTCATGACCTAACTCTGCACGACACACAATCTGTCCAAATCACACCCTTATACAAAAACCGAACTACCTTGAGTTTCTAGCTTCAAACCGCAAGAATCTCGCTTTCTAGCCCTTGCTAGCAACTAGATACAACACCTACAAGCACAATAACACCACACCAAGCAAGTTACACCCACAATCAAGCCATTTCTTTCATGGTTTCGGTTATGCTTTAAAAACAAAGATTTAACCGTAAAAATTCGTTTTTGGTTCGTTTAACTCCTTTCTTGGACCAAGATCCCTTGTATAACCCGTATACATCACTTGATCATGCAAGAATCGGTTCCATCTCGGGTTTTCACCCTTTTTCACTTGGAAACCTCATTTCCTTGCAAGAAAACTCAAGAAACGAACATAAACACGTGAATATCTCGATCATTACCTCGTTATTCTTGCTAGAATTGTCGGTTTTTAGTTCTTGGACTTGAGAGAGTTGAAGGTTTGTTGGATTGTGTTTGTGAAAAAAGAAAATAATAAAGGGGGTGTGGACATTAAGTCCGATCGGAAGTCAAGGAGGGTGGGGTGGGACCCACCTCTCCATTTTCAACCACATATTTGGATTCTCGAAATCCGGATAATGTTTTGGATAATCTGGTTCAGTTCGTTTTTCGGTTAAACGTTTAATTCGGCTTAAAACGAGGCTAAAACGGTCGTTTTTCGGCTTAAAAATGAAATTTATATAAAACCGATTTAAAAATTTAAACCATGACATTTATTAACTTAAAACATCATAGTATTAATAATTGTGCATCTTTTTCGGCTTGATCGATCGTCTCTTGCTTGGTTTGGTATTAAAGGTTTCGTTTAACGTACCGACGTATCATTAAATCGAAATCCTTTTTCTGTGCTTTAATTCACTTATCCCGAAGCTTTAATACTTCGCAAACATCACTAAATATTATATATTTCGTCTATAATGCAATCCCTGATCGTTCGGGCTTCAATAACCGTTAATCGGTTAATCGTATTTCCAATACGATTAACTGTATATTCGAGTATAATTCGTACTATGAATCATACATACTTGTATAAACGCATCATAATTCACATAATCATTATTAAATAACACATAAATAGTATGTACCGGTTAGGGTATACCTGATTTTGCCGGAATCGTTACATTCCCCCCCCCCGTAAAAGAAATTTCGTCCTCGAAATTTTTACGCGACTACTATTTCTTTTTGAGGAAATAGATGGGGGTATCTCTTCCGGAATTCGTCCTTTCGCTCCCAGGTATATTCTGGGCCTCGTTGCGAATTCCATCTAACTTTGACCAACGAAATCTTGTTGTGTCTAAGTTGCTTGATTTTTCCGTCTACTATTTCTACGGGTTCCTCTACGAAATTGAGTTTATCATTTATTTGGACACCCTCTAAAGGTAACACCGATGTCTCATCCGCCAGACATCTTTTCAAGTTCGATACGTGAAACACGTTGTGAACTGCACTCAATTCATCGGGTAGTTCTAATCGGTATGCTACGGGACCGATTTTTGCAGTAATATTGAATGGTCCAATATATCTCGGGGCTAATTTCCCCGCCTTTCCAAATCTGACTACACCCTTCCAAGGTGATACTTTCAAATACACTTTATCACCTTTCTCAAACGACAACGGTTTTCTACGGGTATCGGCATAACCCTTTTGCCGATCCCGCGCGGCCTTCAGATTGCTCATAATTTCAAGGATTTTGCTGGTCGTTTCCTGGACCAGGTCTGATCTAATAACCTGAGTGTCGCCCACTTCAGTCCAACAGAGTGGTGATCGGCACTTACGACCATACAATGCTTCGTAAGGCGCTGCCTTTATACTGCTATGGTAACTGTTATTATAGGAAAATTCAACGAGTGGGAGATGTTGATCCCAATTTCCCTTAAAATCCAGTACGCATGCACGAAGCAAATCCTCCAGGGTTTGGATGGTCCTCTCAGACTGACCATCGGTCTGAGGGTGGTAAGCTGTGCTTAGATCAATACGCGTTCCCAACGCTTCTTGCACAGCTTGCCAAAGCTTGGAGGTGAAATGGCTATCCCGATCGGAGATGATTGAGATGGGTATCCCATGACGAGACACAATTTCATTTATATAAATCTGCGCAAGTCTCTCTGTGTTATAATTATTTCTAATTGGGATAAAATGTGCCGATTTGGTTAATCGATCCACGATTACCCAAATTGCATCATGTCCTCGGGACGTTTTAGGAAGATGTGTCACAAAATCCATCGTGATTTGCTCCCACTTCCATTCGGGAATTTCGGGTTGTTGTAACATTCCCGAGGGTTTCTGGTGCTCTGCCTTAACTCTCGCACAAGTCGTACATTTACCGACATACGTTGCGATATCCCTTTTCATACCCGGCCACCAGTAGAACTCCTTCACATCCTTGTACATCTTATCCGATCCCGGATGTATGGAATATTTTGATCTATGTGCTTCGTCCATGGTTAATTCACGAAGATCATGGAGGGTCGGGATCCAAATCCGACTTTTGAAATAGAGAATTTCGTCCATGCGCTGTTCGAAATTCTTCTCATTGCCGTAAAGTCCCTCCTTTTCCAATTGTTCCTCTTTCAACGCCTCACGTTGAGCGACTCGAACCAGGTCCGAAAGGTTCGACTGGACTATCAACCCCAACGCTCGCACTCGCAATGGCTTAACTCGATCTTTCCTACTCAAGGCATCGGCTACAACGTTAGCCTTGCCGGGGTGATAACGGATGTCACAGTCATAATCGCTCAACAACTCGACCCATCTTCGTTGCCTCATATTTAGTTCTTTCTGATCAAATATGTGTTGCAAACTTTTATGATCGGTGAAGATGGTGCACTTTGTACCGTAGAGGTAATGTCTCCAGATTTTAAGTGTGAAGATAACCGCTCCCAGTTCTAAGTCATGCGTCGTGTAATTTTTCTCGTGTACTTTTAACTGTCGGGAAGCATAGGCTATAACCTTATTATTCTGTATCAACACGCATCCTAACCCTCTACGAGATGCGTCACAATACGCGACAAAACCATCGTCTCCATCGGGAAGACTTAAAATCGGCGCTTGGCACAATTTTTGCTTTAACGTTTGAAACGCCGTCTCCTGCTCTTCTCCCCATTCATACATTCGATCCTTTTGAGTCAGGAGAGTTAAAGGTTGGGCGATGCTGGAAAAGTTTTCTATAAATCGACGATAATATCCAGTTAAGCCTAAGAATTGGCGGATTTCCTTTGGCGTTTTAGGCGCTTGCCAATTCTTAATTGCTTCAATTTTACTCGGATCAACGTGTATTCCTTGATGGTTTACGACGTGACCGAGGAACTGCACCTCCTGTAACCAGAAGTTACACTTGGAGAATTTTGCATACAACTTCTCCTGATTCAGGAGCTCTAAAATTATTCTTAGGTGTAGCTCGTGCTCCTCTTTACTTCTCGAGTAAATCAAAATATCGTCAATAAACACGATGACGAATTTGTCGAGGTAGGGTTTACAGACTCGATTCATGAGGTCCATGAACACTGCCGGCGCATTTGTTAGCCCAAAAGGCATAACTAAGAACTCGTAATGGCCGTAGCGAGTCCGGAATGCGGTTTTTGGGATATCATCTTCCTGAATTCTAACCTGGTGGTATCCCGATCTAAGATCGATTTTTGAGAAATAGCTCGCACCTTGCAGCTGATCAAACAGGTCATCAATTCGAGGAAGAGGGTACCTATTTTTAATGGTTAACTTGTTCAGCTCCCTGTAATCAATGCACATTTTAAGGCTCCCGTCCTTCTTTTTCACAAATAATACAGGTGCACCCCACGGGGAATAACTAGGACGTATAAATCCTTTATCCAATAATTCCTGCAACTGATTGGATAATTCTTGCATCTCGGACGGTGCAAGTTGGTAGGGTGCTTTAGCAACAGGGCCAGCTTGAGGTAATAGATCGATTCTGAATTCGACCTGTCGGGTTGGCGGTAATCCAGGAAGTTCTTCTGGGAAAACTTGTGGAAATTCGCGTACCACCGGGATATCATCTATCCGTTTCTCATCAGAATCTGTGGCCGTCAAGCTTGCTAGATACGCCACGCATCCCTGGCGTATATATTTTAACACCTTGAGGTGGGATATAAATGGTATCATTGTGCCCGACTTCTCTCCTTGCACTAACATCTCTTCGTCATCCGACACCCGGATCTTGACGATTTTCTTTTCACAGTTTATTTCTACTTTGTTACGTGCTAACCAATCCATTCCCACTATCACGTCAAAACTACCTAATTCTACCGGTAATAAGTCAATCAGGAAGGATTGATCGTTCAGAATAAAAGGGCAATTCCGAACTATCTGATTAACTATCATGGTTTTACCGTTAGCGACTTCTACGGTATAAGGTTCTATGGGTTCACTAATCGGAAGGTTTGCTATCGATAGGAATTTAACAGAAACAAAACTTCTATCGGCGCCTGTATCAGATAATACAGAAGTGTAATGATCAGAGACGAGGAATGTACCTGTCACTACGCTGGGGTCCTGGCGTGCTTCGTTCGCCCCCATCACAAATGCTCGACCTCTCGCCGGATTGGACGACGATGCCTGACCCATGGTGTGCCTCCCATTCCCTCCCTTGTTCAGTTTCGGACAGTTTCTCTTGAAGTGATCTGTGCTGCCGCATTCAAAGCAAGCACGGCTAGTGGTAATCGTTTGGCTTCCTTGTGGGTATTGTTGTCGGGCTGGTTGGGTCCTAAATGGCTGCGCACGGATAGGTTGCGGTTGTCGGGTCAGATTGTTTAGGTTTGTCCTACAACTCTGTGCGTAGTGCCCATTCCTGCCACACCGATGGCACACTACCCCCCTGCACTCGCCACCATGCTGGTAACCGCATTTCCCACACCTAGGAAACGTCCTTGTCTGCGGTTCCTGCCTTCCGCCTGAACTAGTCATGGCGTAGTTCTGGGCAGCGGGCCTAGCACGTTTGTCTTGCTGCTTCCCCTGGTAACTATTATCATACGTACCTCGCTTTCCCCCAGCAGACTCTCCTGCCACCTTCAGTGACCCACTCCTCACGAAATCATACGTGACGATACCAGCTTGCGTCACCGCACCCTCAAACGTCTGGTGTCCCCCAGCGTTGACTATACTCCTTACTACTGGAGTTAGTCCCCATATATAACGCTCAACCCTCTTTGACTCTGGGGTGACCAACCATGGTACCAATCGTGACAATTCATTAAATCGGTTCGTATAACCCAAGTGGTCTGCCCCCTGCATCTCCAAGTTCCACAACTCGTTTTCTAACTTCTGTAGTTCATTTTTCGGGCAAAAATGTTCCAGAACAAGGGCTTTGAGTTCTGTCCAAGTCATGCGGTTTGTCGCTGCCTGACCGCGAGTTTGCACTATTGTGTTCCACCATGTCAAGGCATGGTCCGTGAACGTGCAGGTAGCATACTTAACAATGTATTCCTCAGGGCAGTTACTGATGTTCACAACCGACTCTATTTTCTCAATCCACTTAACCAACCCATTGGGTCCCTCAGACCCGCTAAATTCTAGGGGCTTGCACAATATAAAATCTTTAATTGAACATCCCCTTGTTGCAGGAGTCGGTTCAGTGCGGTTCGTTTCTACACTGGGCATAGGGCCATTACTGTCTGTAACGACCACCCTAGGCGGCGCGTCATTACTCGGAATCGGGTTACCGCTCGGTGGAGGATTAACATTTTGTTCCCCAGCATTATTGGTGGTCGTTTGATTGCTCGCAGGGTCTGGATTGGTCGTATTGTTAATACTGGCGGCGATGCGCGATACTATATCCGGTATCGCCGCCTCTAACTGTTGAGCAATCAGACGACTCACATCCACTTCTGACATTTGAGCTGACCGTTTAGGTGCCATTCTACACAACATTAAGAAAAATACATATAATTAATACAAATTCCAATTTTGATACACAACACATATTCCATTCATTAATAAACATTAGTACATTTTACATAATCATCAGTACACATTAAATTAACGTTAGCCCATAGATTAAGTTTTCGTACATCAGTTCTACAACGGCATCATTTCGACATAACCCGCTATGGGTCAGTGCTTGAATGATACATCAAAATATCTACAATGGTATCCCAAAAAAAAAAGACCCCCTATGGGCTAGTGACTGTATTATAACTACCCAAGATTCACTCTATTTTAGCATCGTCACTAACTGCTAACACAGAGTATCAAAAAGCGGACCCTGTCTACTACCACCCTAACATGATCTAAACACGGTGGTATACCAACCACACCAACACTGCCACCATCCCCACTAACACTGCCATCAAACCACGGATCCGTGTTTCCATCCGGTCAATCATCCACTGGGAGTATGCGTCCTCCCTCCTCAGCTGCGCGATCGCATGCTGGCTGTCCAGTATGCAATCCGCTAAGTGATTCCTCCTCTGAATACCCACTGTCAAGGCGGTGGTGTGCTCATTCATCTGCTCGGTGAGCACCCGGAGCCATGCAGCCTCAGCGGAGGGACGCTCATCCCTCACCGGCCTGAGGGTACCCCACACAGGTGGAGGCACAGGCCCGGGCTGGGGGCGGGAGGACTCGCCCCTGTAGTAAGTGGATCTGGGTGGGGTAAAGGTAGGTGGGACATACGGGGCACTGATCCGCGCCGTGAGGCGGGGACCGGGTCTGGGAGGGGTAAGGGCGACCTGTGGTGCGGGTGGGGTGGGGGATCGGGTAACCCTAGCAGGGGAGGACAAGCTAGCACTCCTATGGCTAGCCTCAGTAGGCTCGGTGCTGGAAGCTATGCGTACACTCCTAGAGTCCCCGGAACTGGCCTCCTCCGGGTCCTCCTCTACCGATAAACTTCGTGATCTTGACATGCTTACCTGTACACAAGTTAGCAAACATATAGTTCCTTCCATAATGTAAATCATAATTAAATTAATATACACACATTTATACAACCTTGTCACATAAAAATACTATCATATACTTACACATACGTTGCCGATTTTACCTATTAATGTTCCCCGTGACTTCCCCTGAATTCCCTCGTGCGGATAAGTCTGTTATTATGTTCCGGACCATAATAACTCACTTGTCCATCCAAGTTCATCCAGATCTCGTCACTATATATTATTAGTTGATATTCAGATCCTATAATACTTGAGCTACCGGTTATATTTTAGGTATCTTTTAAAGACATCCTAATTCATTTATAACCAATGGCTCTGATACCAAGTTCTGTAACACCCCGTAACCGCAGCGGAAACGTAAACGGGATGCAACAGACACATCTGATATCAACAGCATTGCTTATAAAGAAAACACCACTACATTAATTTACATCATATTACATTATTCCGAGTTTAGTTCCCGTCTAGGCGATAGCACATAAGTTTTACCAACATTACATAATCATATTTAATATAAAATGATCACTACACTTCCACAAATAGCAAGCATCATCAAGCATGTAGCACTTACTCCAGTTTGGGAGTACCTAGAAAGCATGTAAAGAAAACGGGTCAACTACGAATAGTTGGTGAGTTTCACTAATTTAAACAACAGTGACAAATCGTTATAATAATCATATATTAGCGATGTAATTATGCTGAGCCCACAAGTGAAACCTCTGACTATCACACACAACCCCCGTGGCATATCCCCCGCCCACGGGCCCGTGACATATCCCCCGTCCACGGAACTGCCCCAAACCGCTATGTCTAACATTACATAGCAAAATAAATATCAACAAAATAGACATGTGCAACTGGCTGGGAAACATCAGCAATCCATGCCGGACCAGTTGGGTTTGTCAGACCAATAGTACTATCCACACACTACCGGCTTTCAGTTAATCACTCGTGTTCCGGGGCCTTAGAATGTTAGCAACTCAGACAATTACCATCTTAGTACATTTCCGTACGATTCCCGTACAATAAAACATATATAAACCCACGCAATCCATGCGTTCAGTATGTATTTAAACATTTCCATAACAACATGCTTTCCGCCCCGGGAAATTATTTAAAAACAATTCAGAAAAAGGGGCTCGTGAAACTCACCTTACCGTAGGCAAATTAGTAATACAACACTCCAGCTACTAGTCCAAATCTGTAATACGATCTCTAAGTTCGTTACTATACAATCACTATTAACATAGCTTTAACCGTGTTAACCGGTACATCTGGGGACACAGTTAACCCAGTACTGTACCCGTTCCGGGGGCAATGTTAACCCAGAAACACTTCACCGGACTCAGATTGTGATATCGTGTAGAGTTCACTAGTCAGATTTACTATTAGTCATTTTTTTCCGTTTTGCGTGCCTAGCACGGTTATCCATTTTTATGTTTCAAAAATGAGTTTGGTCACACACGACCCGAAAATAGTTGTTAATTGATAATTTAACTAAGTTGTGAAATTAGGGCTCGGTTTAGATGTCCCGATTGGCCGCGGGACTCGTTTCCGTCATTATCGTACGGGAAACTGTTAAATAGGCTAAAAACACTCAGATCATCCAACTTATTTTCGGATGATTCATTTTTACTTGTTTAACTTAATTATATGAAAATAGTTCATTTTTAGGGTTTTTATACACCAGTCAGCTCGCTTATGCGAACTTTACCGGTTTACGCGTTTTAAGCTTTAAAAGTTTGTTTTAGCACAAATAATTATCCGTTTAGTCTCGGATCTGGCAATTTTGCACAAATCACTTTTTGACAGTGGGGAATTTTATAAAAATATTTCCAGAATTAATTTTTATATTTAACATTTATTTATCTATTTTTAAACACCATTTAAACACTAAATATGTTGTAAATACTAAACGATCTTAGAAAAATCCCAAATTTTTTCTGGATAACCCCTGCCATCTCCATAGTCCCCTGTAATTTTTCCAAAACCAAAATCCCTTTTTAAATGCCATTTTCACTAAAACCGAGCTAGAAAACCCTAGAACTCGTTTAACCGAAAAGCCTACTTAGACTTCTCCAAATGACCTCAAATTTTGTGTGTTACTTATACATGTTATAAAAAGCTTATCTGAAATTTTCCAGAATTTTTCATGATATTTAACTATTTTTCACCATTTTTGGCCAAAACCGAGCATTAAATTCACCAAATATTCATCCTTTATCCAAAAATTACCAAAAATTCACAAAACTCATATTTTCATGTGTAGATCATCCCTGTAAAATTTCATGACCTAACTCTACACGACACACAATCTGTCCAAATCACACCCTTATACAAAAACCGAACTACCTTGAGTTTCTAGCTTCAAACCGCAAGAATCTCGCTTTCTAGCCCTTGCTAGCAACTAGATACAACACCTACAAGCACAATAACACCACACCAAGCAAGTTACACCCACAATCAAGCCATTTCTTTCATGGTTTCGGTTATGCTTTAAAAACAAAGATTTAACCGTAAAAATTCGTTTTTGGTTCGTTTAACTCCTTTCTTGGACCAAGATCCCTTGTATAACCCGTATACATCACTTGATCATGCAAGAATCGGTTCCATCTCGGGTTTTCACCCTTTTTCACTTGGAAACCTCATTTCCTTGCAAGAAAACTCAAGAAACGAACATAAACACGTGAATATCTCGATCATTACCTCGTTATTCTTGCTAGAATTGTCGGTTTTTAGTTCTTGGACTTGAGAGAGTTGAAGGTTTGTTGGATTGTGTTTGTGAAAAAAGAAAATAATAAAGGGGGTGTGGACATTAAGTCCGATCGGAAGTCAAGGAGGGTGGGGTGGGACCCACCTCTACATTTTCAACCACATATTGGGATTCTCGAAATCCGGATAATGTTTTGGATAATCTGGTTCAGTTCGTTTTTCGGTTAAACGTTTAATTCGGCTTAAAACGAGGCTAAAACGGTCGTTTTTCGGCTTAAAAATGAAATTTATATAAAACCGATTTAAAAATTTAAACCATGACATTTATTAACTTAAAACATCATAGTATTAATAATTGTGCATCTTTTTCGGCTTGATCGATCGTCTCTTGCTTGGTTTGGTATTAAAGGTTTCGTTTAACGTACCGGCGTATCATTAAATCGAAATCCTTTTTCTGTGCTTTAATTCACTTATCCCGAAGCTTTAATACTTCGCAAACATCACTAAATATTATATATTTCGTCTATAATGCAATCCCCGATCGTTCGGGCTTCAATAACCGTTAATCGGTTAATCGTATTTCCAATACGATTAACTGTATATTCGAGTATAATTCGTACTATGAATCATACATACTTGTATAAACGCATCATAATTCACATAATCATTATTAAATAACACATAAATAGTATGTACTGGTTAGGGTATACCTGATTTTGCCGGAATCATTACAGCTAACAAGACATTTTTATGTTTTTCTACCGCATATAAGGACGGATACTTGTCCATAATCGGCGCCGAACCCAACCACAAATCCATCCAAAACCGAACTTGGCGACCATTCCCAACTGTGGCCCGGATCACTCTATTAAAACCCACACCATCAACCTTAAATTTGTTCCAAAACATGACCCAATTCTTCCAAACCCCGGGAACCCCATTATTAACCAGAGCAAGCCCCCAACAGCGCGAGGACCCTTGAATAGACAACACTACTCTTCTCCACATCGCGTGATGATCATTTAGAAATCTCCCAAGCCATTTAGTAATCAGCGCTTGATTATTAACCTCTAAACGAGCGATACCTAAACCCCCTTCTTTTATAGGTTTGGTGACTACCTCCCAAGCCACCCATGACATCTTCCTCACTTCATCCGAACCACCCCATAAGAACCTTCTCATCAAAGCTTCTAAATCATTGATAACCTTCTTGGGTGCCTTAAAAAGCGAAAAATAATAAGAGGGAAGACTATCCAGCACCGATTTAATAAGGGTTAACCGACCGGCAATAGATAACGAATTGACTTTCCATTTAGAAAGCCTCTTCTTGAACTTGGACACAACCGGTTCCCAATTAACCACCCTATTCATGTTAGCGCCAACCATAATTCCTAGATAAGAAAACGGGATTCTACCCGGCTTACAACCCATGAAACCAGCTTGGATATCAATCTCACCATCTTCTACACCTACTCCAAATAACACTGATTTATGGAGATTAATCTTTAGCCCCGAACACAAGTAAAATATGCGAAGAATACGTTTCAAGTTATCAAAAATTAAAAGAAGACCATTCTCCCATAATCATAGCATCATCCGCATAAAAAAGATGGGATAAAGTAGGACCTTCATTAGGAAGAGTAATACCATGAAACGCACCTATATCACAGGCTTGTTTCAACATACCTGAAAAAGCCTCCATCAGAATAATAAAAAGAAAAGGCGATAGCGGGTCACCTTGACGAATGCCTTTATGACACCCAAATTCGAATGTAGGAGATCCATTAACAAGAACAGATGATCTGGTCGCCAATAAAATACCACTAATCCAATCACACCAGACCGAAGGAAAACCCATCTGAGAAAGAACCGACAACAAGAACTCCCAATTCACATTATCATAGGCTTTATCGAAGTCAATCTTGAACATAAAAATTCTTCTCTCCCTCTTCTTAGCCCAAGCAATAACCTCATTAGCCACCAAAGGGCCATCAAGAATATATCTCCCGGATAAGAAAGCCAACTGATGCACTGAGACAATCTTATTCATAACCGTTTTGAGTCGATTCACTAACACCTTCGACACAGTCTTTAAAATACAACCAATGAGACTTATCGGTCTAAAATCCCCCAAAGATGACGGATTGTTTACCTTAGGAATTAAGGTGATAAAAGACGATCCAACCCCCGAGCAAAAACTTTTAACACTATGAAAATGATCAAGAATACTCGCAAAATCCTTCTCGAACAACTCCCAAAAAAACCGAATGAACCTAAAGTTAAAACCATCCGGCCCAGGAGCTTTGTCACTACCGCATTCAAAAACCGCCTTCTTGATCTCATGCACGGAAAAATCACTGATAAAAAAATCCGCCTCCACCGAAGACAAGACCGAAAACCCATATCCAATCAACCGAGGCCGATGTGTAATAGATTCTTTAAACTTACCAGCAAAGAAACGCAAAACTTCCTTTTTAATGAGAACCGGGTTTGTTTCCCATGCCCCATTCACTTCCAAACCCGGAAAATAATTTGAAGCTTTACGTTTATTAATTAAACCGTGAAAAAATCGAGAATTTTCGTCTCCATGAATCGCCCAATTACATCGAGCCTTTTGCTTCAAATCCCGGTAATAATGATTATCCAACTCGCCTAGCCGTCTTTTAATTTTGCTTAAAGACCATGTCTCTTCTTCCAACAAATCCCGAACCTCCATGGTTTGGTCCAAATCACGCAACTCTTGCTCCAATAAAACCCTTTCCTCCTTTTCTTTGGCTTTACAATCGATCGCCCATCTAGAGGTAGCATCACGCAAAGCTTTAAATTTATACAACAATACCATGAAACGAGCCATCAACAAGCGTCTTCTTAACCAACGTCCCAAAATCCTCTCTACCAAGCCAAGAATTGAAAAACCTAAATGGTTTGGGACCATAGTTCTTGGAAGAACCAATTTTCAAAACCAACAGACTATGATCCAGCTTATTCCTTTCGAGAGCAATATACTCCGCACCCGGCCATTCCATAAAGAAATCCCAATTAACGAAGATTCTGTCAATACGGCTTAATTTATTTCCTGCAACAAAAGTAAAACGCCTCCCTTTCAAGGAGTAATCGTGAAGATTCGAATCATCAATGAAATCGTTAAACTCATTGGCCTCACCCGCATTAAACAAAGAATTCCTCCTATCCTCGGCACACCGAACCGAGTTAAAATCTCCTGCCACAATCCACCTCCCATTACCCTCCCCGATCAAATCACGAATTTCCCTCCAAAGTGCTCGTTTAGTAACTAGATTTTGAGGAGAATAAACATTGAGAATATGAAACAAGCTACTCTTTCCTTTCACAGTACCCGAAACTAGAAGCCAATTATTATTCTTGACCACCCTTTCCATACGAAAGACTTGGGAATCCCAGATCGATAATAACCCACCCGATCTTCCAGACGAAGGAACCCAATCAAATGAATACTCACCATAACCCCAAAACCGTCCCACATCCACAGAATCCAAGGAAACAAATTGCGACTCTTGTAAAACAATAAAACTAACCTCATGATGGACTCGAAGACCTCGAATCCAATCGGCTTTACTAGAACTCCCTAACCCACGAATGTTCAGAGAAAAAACATTCATTGAACATCTTCTTGAAAGCCTTCGGAAACAAGAACCTCTTTAACATTAGAAACAAAATCTTGCAAATTCTTAACACCTAATGCCTTACTCAACTCAATGGTCTTCTCCAACTCCACCTCAATCGGACCTTGGTGTTGCACCGGATCAATACTTCTACCAATCATCGAGGGCTCCGCAGTCACTCCCTCGATTTCTCGAACCACCTCCGTATTAGTAGACATCCCTTTGTTAAGATCCGGTGTTAAGAACACTCCTTCAACACCTGTCACGATACCCCTAGTAACATCCGAAGGCACGTGCATAATACCGATAAACCTATCAAGATCAAACATATCATTTTCCTCCCTTGGTCTCTTCTTAGGACGCTCCCTAGAACCACTACCCCCACTCCGATTAGAAAATAAAGACTTCCGTCTGAACTTTTTATGTCCCTTGCCTTTCAACACAGAAACATTTGTACTATCAACGTTACCATTCTCGACCGCCTCCTCATTAGAACGATCATAAGAGTTCGAAAACTCACCGACCATCACGTTAGAATTATCGTTCACACAACCATCCAACCCATTAACAACATGTTCCCTGACAGAAAACTCATTAGCTTGAGAACATTCGCCCTCTTCACGATGCACATTATGAAACTCATCCTGCACAATATTATCATCACACTTATCCTCCTCCGGTAAAACGGAACCATCATCCTCTTCATACTCTACTACACATTCCGGTATCGATTCCCCAACATCTTCATCCACCCACACTTTAAAAACTTTTCCCCTCCAATTAATGTCCACCCGATCCACAATCCGTTTGCACTCTTTACTCAACACACCGATGAGGGTATACGATAAGTTGTTCTCTTCACCTGATAAGGAAGCCGATTGAACCACCTTGCCAAATCTGCTTCCAATCAAATCGAATACCTCGTCTAACACCAACTGAGCCGGAACCCTATGAACTTGGAGCCAGGCGATCCGACCCTCCTCCACACTAGTTCTATCAGACCAAGGTTCTAAAAACTCAAACCAGTATGACCATTTGTCTTTGTCATTCAGGAAGGCATCCCTATCCCCACTAACGTAGAATACCAACACCACTGAAAGCCCTCCCAGATACTTAATATCTAATGATCTCCAACCATGCTTCCGAATCAACTTTTTCAAAGAAGTTAACGTGTGAAGATTCACCACCCTCCCCGTAAGAGCACTTCCCTTCCAATGAGAAAACCGTTCCACCGAATCATCACCTTAATCTCATCTACTTTGTTCCGATTTAACAAAGAATCAACAAAGGAACGCCCATTACCAACTGATGCATAAGGAACCCCATTCCTATCGGATCCTTCGGAACTAGGGTTTGCTTGACCACTAGGTTTTGCATGGCTATTAACAGGAACCGAAGCCGTCTTCCTCCTATTACCAGAATCGGGTCTATCTAGATTCTCACCATCCACAAACCGAGCAATCGCAATAAACAACTTATACGAACCGATCCATACATCTGATAACTCATCTCCCAACCGTTTGACATCTTTCACCTGGGAAAACGATACGAAAGCAAACCTCTTGCCCCATTTATCCAGCTTCCTAGCTATATAGGAACCTTCGTAACGACCAAAGCTACCCATAACATCTTTTAAGTCTTGCGAAGAACACTTTGGGGGAAGATTTGAGACAAAAAACTTCGATAAAACCTTGTTATTACCTTGAGCCCGATGATCATTCCGTTTCCCTTTCCGATTACGTGGTTGTTCCCATTCTTCTGAATCCATGCCGCCGTGGATCGCCCGAGATTTTCGGAGCTAGGGTTTTTGTTCTTTATGACATGCTCGTATATAATGCATACAGATGGTGGTTCGAAGGTGGCGGCTGGCAGGTTCCGGCTTTGCGAAGGTGAGTAGTGGTGGTGGTGCGGCTAGCGGTGGTGTGGTTGTGAGAGTGTTGCGAGGGGTGGTGGTGCGACTGGTGGCGTATAAGGGTGGTGCGACTGGTGGCGACTAGGAGATGGTGGTGGAGGTGTGAGATGGTGGCGGTGATGCGAAGGTGGTGGTGGTGCGGCTGGTGGACAGGGAGGAATGTGGGTTTGGGGGCTAGGGTTTGAGAATGGAGAAGAATAAGGGTGATGTGACTGGTGGCGTATAAAGGTGGTGCGACTGGTGCGACTGGTGGCGACTAGGGTTTTGGTGGCGTATAAGGGTGGTGCGACTGGTGGCGACTAGGAGATGGTGGTGGAGGTGTGAGATGGTGGCGGTGATGCGAAGGTGGTGGTGGTGCGGCTGGTGGACAGGGAGGAATGTGGGTTTGGGGGCTAGGGTTTGGGGACAGGGAGGCTGGTGGACAGTACCATCCAGATTAATAATACGAATAATGGGAAGTTGCTAGCTTAATGGAAATTCAGGTAATAAAAGTGACTTCTTTTGACATGATACGTAACTGGCTGGATCTTGACTCAAGTAATAAAGCTGTCTACTTTATTAGTGGTACCATACTTCTTAAGGGTTTCTTAAAGATGTTTATGGTCCGGTTTTGACAGCTTTTAGATTTTTAGATGAAACTGTGAACCAAACAATTGATCATGGTTTTTTTCCTTATGAAAAACTGAAGCCGAACCACTAATAAAAACCGTGCCCAACAGTTTGGTATTGGTTTGGTTTCTTGGTTTGAACTCATTGTGCCTTAAAAAAAGTTTTCCTAAGTAAAGCATAAAATACATAAAAAAAATATTTAAAACAAGGGTTAGGCTACACGTACCCCCCTCCGTTACTTGTCATACCCCTTCAATGGACTTCCTTCAACAATTTTATTTGACATAATATTACTTTCTAACATTTTTTTTTTTAAATTTTATGGTCTTTTCAAAAGTTTTATTTTTATTTTTTTATTTCTATAATGTTTTATTATTATATTTTTTTTGTTTCTCTCTCTTTTTATGTTTATTGTCCTTGATCATAAAAATATTTATTACTATGATTGTCGATGCATTATTATATTTATAAAACTATATATAAATATGTATGTGTGTGTGAAAGATTGATACTAATACTGATACTATTAAAAAGAAAAAAATATAACTAGCTTTTAGCCTACATGTTGTGCGGGTTGCTTTTTTTTTTTTTTTTTTTGATGTGTCTCATGCGTATCTACTTTTGATTTGTGCTTGAATGAATGTTTCACATGTTACTTGATTGAAAGTCTTTTGATTATATGTTTCATGTTAGGGTTGTTTACTATGTGTTTGCAACTTTTTTTATGGTTTATTGAACTCATTCACCATAGAAACTGATTTTTGGCATATTATTAGAAGTATATATTCTTACTAGCTTAAATATCCGACAGGTGATAAGTTGCCGGGTTTGTTTGCCTTGTTAGGGTTTTAGGTTAAATTATCTGACAGGAGATTTGCCTATTTTTGCCTTAATTTCACTGTATACCCGTGTCCTTTAGACTGTTCAAAAACCACCCCGTGTACTTAGGTGCATTGAGATAGCGAAACCGACGGGTTAGCTGTTTTAGGGTAATTAATCATAGTTGGTGAACTGACAGGTGAACCAATAAGCCGGTGTTTTTACATGATCTCTAAGATTTCTTTTTAGGTGACACCTTGAGAGTGATTAAGGATCCATTAAGTTTCCTAGAGCTTCATACCTTTAGATTCCAGGTTCCCGTAGCATTTATCCGTAACTGATAAAAGCTCGAGTCGTCACAATTCGGATTCCTTGCCTAGGTAACTCTTGATCTCATTTGAATTTGCTAAAGTCTTATTCGGTAATTTAATTTTCTAGTTTACTTTAATTTAATTAAGTAATTAGTTTAATTAATTATCAGTTTTTAAAATAAAATAAATAAAAATCTAAAATTATATACTTTCTTAATTATTACTTTAAATTAGCTTTTAGAACTAGTATCGTTAATTTAATAAGTGTCTCTAGGGTTCGATATTCCCGGTCTTCCCATAGCTATTTTACACCCGATAGGTTCACTTGCCTGTTGCTAGTGGTTTGGTTTAGGGTATTCTAGGTTTTATTACTCGTCGTGCTTGGTCATTATTTGCTAAATTTTTATATACCACTATACACACATCAAGTTTTTGGTGCCGTTACCGGGGACACTTGGTAATAGCGAACTAGTTTCTATTTGGTTTTGTTTGTTTTTAGTTTTAGTTTAAGTTAATTAATTAGTTTTATTTTTTTTATAATTTAATTTCTCTTGATTGCTATCTGTGTCTTGATTATAACGTGTGTGCTTTAGGGATAAGTTTGGGTCCTCATTATTTTACTTGTTTTCAGCGTATGCGACGTACATGTTCACCAGGACCACCAGAGTTCATTGTTTTTGACAAACCCGAGGGAGATTTTCGTGAGCGCCGTCGGGAGTTTCGAGAGATTGCACGTGCTCTACGCAAAAACAAGGTACACGTTTCTGATTCTAAAATAGTTATGGGTGACGCTAATCCCCCTTGGCGTACGGTTCACTCGAGAGCGAATGAGGGAGTTATGGGGAGATGTTCAGCTATCACACGTCCGGCGATGCCCGATGCTAATAACTGGCAGATTCCGACCAACGTCATGAATTCCATCACTAATTCTGCCCCATTTCACGGACTTGAAGACGAGGACGCGTCTGGCCATCTGAACAAATTCACTCGTATTTGCGACACTTTTAATATTGCCAACGTCACTCGTGCTTCTATCTACCTTCTATCTACCTTCATCTTTTTCCATTTTCTCTAGAGGGTCGTGCTTCATCATGGTTGGAAAACCTTCCCCCTGGGTCCATCACTACCTCGGATAATCTTCAAGCTGAATTCCTTAAGAAGTATTTTCCGCCATTTAAAGCCTCGCGACTTCGTGATCAGATCTGTTCCTTCCGTATGGACCCTGACGAGCCATACTCTTTGGCTTGGGAAAGGTTCCGTAATTTGCTTAATAGATGCCCCCAACATGGTCTACTAGAATGGGCCGTAGTCGAGAAATTCTATAACGGGCTGACCTTTGAGACGCAGAAGAGATTCAATACGTTAGCAGGAGGAAACATGTTATAGAAGTTGGATATAGACGAGTGTGAGTCGTTGCTTGAGAGTTTCGCCCTAGCCGAGCAGCATGAGCCGTCCGCCCGAGGTACTTCTAAAACCACCACCTCTTCCGCTCGAGGCATTTATCAGGTCTCGAATAATACTAGCATCGCGGCTGCCTTAGAGGCAATGCAGAAGGATATCCGAGAGTTGAAGTAGATCGCTCAGAAACGCAAAATCTGTCGCGGATGGCACGATACAGTTGATTGTCCGGTCGATCAACATGAGAAGGTAGACTATTTGGGTAAACAGAATCGAGGAGCGAATGCCTACGGTAAATCGGGTTGGAGAAATAACTCCAACTATGGTTGGAGGTCGAGAGGTAATGCTCAGGGTTTTCGGCAGGAGCAAGTTCAGGTTAGTGACCCAGAGGCAGTAGGGAGTTCGAGTGCGGGAATGAATAGCGCTATGGATCCCGATCTTAAGGAGCTTCTAACTAAGCAATCCACTATGCTTTCTCACCTTATTGATAGAGATAATAACACACAACAGAGACTGGCTGAGCACGACACCCTATTGAAGAACCAGTCGTCATTTTTGGAGATGTCTCGAAAGGTGGATGAGATGATGAAGCAAATGCTACCTAATAAACATGTCAGATCGTTTTAGGGCAGCACAGAGCTTAATCCGAAGGCATAGTTGAAGGTGGTGACCACCCGTAGTGGCAGAGGAGGTGATCGAGAGCAGTCGTTGGCTGATGATGAGGAGCCGGTGGATGAGGAGATAGAGATGGAGACTCCGGTGAGGACGCACGAGAGGCGAGTCCCAGCAAGTACCGCGTCAAACGGTGAGTCTTCTGCAGAGAAAGTTGTTGAGAAGAAGATTGAAGATAAGAAGAGTCCCGAAGTTGATCTTACTCGAGTTCTGTATCCTGCTCGTCTTCTGCGGCAGAAGTATGCGCATGAATATGGACATTTCTTGGACATGTTTAAACAACTAAAAATCAATCTTCCGTTTATCGAGGCACTCTAGCATATGCCTAAATATGCCAAATTCTTAAAAGGTCTTCTTTCGAATAAGAAGAAGCTGGAGGGACTTTCGACAGTATGTCTAAATGAAGGATGCTCTGTGGTAGTCAAGAACAAGCTGCCGGAGAAATTAGCAGACCCGGGACACTTCACGATTCCGTGTTTGTTTGGTAGCTTGACTGAGAGCTACGCGTTGCCCGATTTAGGTGCTAGCATAAATCTGATGCCATATTCTCTCTATAAAAAGCTAGACCTTGGCGAGCCAGTCCCGATGGGCATGAGTTTATTCTTGGCCGACCATTTAGTCAAATATCCGCGGGGAATCGTGGAAAACTTACTCGTTAAAGTCGATAAATTTGTTTTCCTCGTGGATTTTGTTATTCTTGACATGGAGGCTGATAATCAGGTCCCACTCATTTTGGGACGACCCTTCCTGCGTGCTGCTAAAGAGCTAATTGACGTATCGATGGAAAAATTACACTTCGTGTAGGGGAGGAGAACGTCACCTTCGATGTCGTCAAATCGATGAGGAACTCCAGTAGTCAGGAGGACTCCGTTTACTTTCTTAACACGTTCATATCTCAGTTCGAGCGCTGCCTTGACTACATCTCTGTAGCAGATTTGCTCAATCAGGAGGACGAGGTTGATGTTCCCCGGAGCACGACCTGAGCGTTCTTGTTAGATCACCTCCTGAATACCCCGAAGTGTTCACGGTTTCCGATAGCACCGAGGTACTGAAGGAGAGACTATCGATTGAGGCACCACCGTCCCTCGAGCTTAAAGAGCTACTTCCTCATTTTGAGTATGATTTCTTGGATGATGATGCCGATTTACCCGTCATCTTTCCTTCTCAGTTGACGGATGATGAGAAGTCGAGGTTGGTTGATGTACTCAAGGCACACAAACAGGCCATTGCGTGGAAACTCATGGAAATTCAGGGCCTCAGCCCCAAATTTTGCATGCACATGATACTCATGGAGGATGTCTACAAGCCCGTAATCCAACCTCAGAGGAGGCTCAACCCTAACATGTCGGAGGTGGTCAAAAAGGAGGTTATCAAACTCCTCGAAGCTGGCCTGATCTATCCCATCTCAGATTCTTCATGGGTGAGTCCCGTTCAGGTTGACCATAAGAAGGGAGGGATGACAGTTGTCACTAACGAACGTAACGAGCTTATTCCGACTAGGACAGTCACAGGTTGGCGGGTGTGCATAGACTATTGGAGGCTTAACGACGCTGGTAGGAAAGACCACTTTCCTCTTCCATTCATCGATCAGATGTTGGAGCGTCTTTCGGGACGACATTTTTACTGTTTTCTTGATGGATTTTTAGGTTATTTCCAGATCTCGGTCACACATGAGGATCAGGAAAAGACCACTTTTACATGTCCATACGGTACCTTCACATACAAACGTATGCCTTTCGGGTTATGTAATGCTCCGGCTACTTTCCAGCGTTGCATGGTAGCGATATTCCAGGACATGATCGAGAGTTCCATGGAGGTTTTCATGGACGATTTTTCGGTATATGGGGACTCAATCGATCAATGTCTTTCTAATCTTGAGAGGATGATGAACCGGTGCATAGAGACTAAGTTGATGCTGAACTGGGAGAAGTGCCACTTTATGGTGACTGAGGGCATTGTGCTCGGGCACAAGATTTCGCGAGACGGTATTGAGGTAGACAAAGCTAAAATCGACACTATCAGTAGACTTCCTCCACCGAGTAGTGTGAAATCCGTTCGTAGTTTTCTCGGGCATGCGGGTTTTTATCGTAGGTTCATTAGAGATTTTTCTGAGATCACTCGGCCCATGACTCATCTTCTAGAGAAGGACGTCGCTTTCGACTTCAATGCTGATTGTCTGAAGGCGTTTGAGTTTCTCAAGGGGCAGTTGGTTAATGCCCCTATGTTAGTAGCACCCGACTGGAGCTTACCCTTCGAGCTCATATGCGACGCTAGTGATTTTTCAGTCGGGGCTGTTTTAGGTCAGCGGAAGGACAAACACTTCCATCCTATCTATTATGCGAGTAAGACCCTTATTGATGCTCTGGAGAATTACACGACTACTGAGAAGGAGCTTCTAGCAGTGGTTTTCGCGTTTGACAAATTCCGTTCTTATCTCGTGCTGTCCAAAACCATCTTTTATACTGACCATGCGGCATTGCGATACCTGTTCGCCAATAAAGATGTCAAGCCTCTCCTGATACGATGGATTCTCTTGCTTTCCGAGTTCGATATTGAGATTAGAGATAAAAAGGGAGCGGAGAATGTAGCTGCGGATCACTTATCATGTCTGGAGGATCCGAAGAGAGAGGAGATTAGAGAGGATGCCATCGAGGATAAGTTTCCCCACGAGTCGTTGATGATGGTGAGAGTGAGATTTGAGAAAGAGCCAGTGTTGTACATAAGTGCTGAAGAGGAGGGTCTGCCATGGTTCTCCGACATTGCGAATTATCTGGCCGAAGGAGTAGTGGTAAAGGCATGAGTTATCAACAGAGGAGGAAGTTTTTCGCAGATGCTAGCCACTACATATGGGATGCACCGTATTTGTTTCGTGTAGGTGCCGATCGAGTGTTGAGGAGGTGTGTGAGTAGGGAAGAGGGCCGTGAGATTCTTAGGCATTGTCATGAGGGTTTAATTGGAGGCCACCATGGTTCGCCTTCCACCACTAGGAAAGTACTAGATTCCGGCTTTTATTGGCCATCGATTTTCAAAGACTCGCACGAGTTTTTCAGACAGTATGATGCGTGTCAGCGCACTGGTAACATCTCATCCCGTAATGAGATGCCCCAAAACCCCATTCAGGTTTGTGAGGTTTTCGACGTTTGGGGCATTGATTTCATGGGTCCGTTCCCTTCTTCTCGAGGGAACCGATACATTCTCGTGGCTATCGACTACGTTTCTAAGTGGGTTGAGGCTCAAGCCTTGCCCACTAACGATGCCCGAGTTATAGTGGGATTCTTGAAGAGGTTGTTTAGTCGGTTTGGTACTCCCAAGGCCTTGATCAGTGATAGGGGCACACATTTTTGCAATGCCTAGATGGAGAAGGCGTTGTCACGGTATGGGGTCACCCACCGATTGTCCACCGCCTATCATCCATAGACGAGCGGGCAAGTGGAGAACGCAAACCGAGGAGTGAAGTGAATTCTGGAGAAAACTGTTAGCAAGAACCGAAAGGACTGGTGCGACAAGTGGGATGATGCACTTTGGGCTTTCTGTACAGCGTTTAAAACGCCTATTGGGACCACACCCTTTAGGATGGTTTACGGGAGGGCGTGTCATCTATTGGTTAAGTTAGAGCATTGAGCATATTGAGCGTTGAGATCCGTTTATCTTGACCTGACCCAAGCTGTGAAAAACCGGTATCTCCAAATTCATGAGGTAGAGGAGCTGAGAGATGAGGCGTACGCTAGATCATGGAGTTATAAGGAGCGTACAAAGGCATTTCAAGATCGGAAGCTAAAGAAGGTGAAAGAGTTAAAGTGTGGGGATCGGGTGTTTTTTTATAATTCCCGTCTGAAGTTATTTCCCGGTAAGCTTTGATCGAGATGGGTTGGTCCGTATACAGTGAAAGCGACATTCCCGCACGGTGCGGTTGAGTTAGTTGATCATGAGGGGAGAGCGTAGAAAGTGAACGACCATAGATTAAAACATTATATTGGTGGGCCGGTTGATTCGGTCGAGGAAGATGTATTTCTCCTCGACATCCCTACTTTGATTGCTTTATAGAGATAGGCCTCGGTAAATACCCGAGTGTAGAGTTTGTATAATTTTTATTTGTTTTCTTTTATTTTTTTATTTTTTTATTTTAAGTCAGTTTTAAGTTTTTAGAGTCTGTTTGATGTCTGCTTTGGGTGCTTTGAGCTTTGTTTTTCAGGTTTGGATACTTTCGTTCGTACTCGATCTCCATTCGGACGTGGGTGTTCTGAGCTTATTTGATTGTAGAGGGTACCCAAAAGCTGCGACTGCGAATGAAATGCTATACGGTCGCTTTATTGGAACATGACATACGCATATCATTGCCATATTACCAGGGGAGTCTGTTCCATTTTCCTTATGCTTTTTTATTTTATTTTATTTCTGCTTTATTTTTGTCTTTTTCTTGTCTCCCATTAAAGACAATGTAAAATTTAAGTGTGGGGATTGGGAAACTGACGTTCTTAGATTTAAAAAAAAATTTCAAAAAAAATATTAATTATTATTATAATAAAAAAAATTGAAAGTTAAAAAAAATGTCCCGAAAATTCTTTTGCGCATAATGGAAAATGATATTATTGTTTAAGATTGATCTTTTAAAACTACTATTATATATGAGATTAAATAACATATAACGCACTTAATTTGAGATGTGTTGGTATGCCCAACTAGCTTTGATAACCCTCTTTAGCAGATTTTATATATCTAATAATTTGAAAAACGGTGAATCCGAATTTCGATGCTTAGGGAGGATTACCATAATCTAAAAACTTTGAGAGTGTAAGATTTAGATGCACTCAAACCAGCAAACCACCACATGTCCATATTTTTACGAGCTTAGAAAATAGTTATATATTTAGGGTGATATAAAAAAGAAGAAAAAGAAAAAAAAGAAAAAAAAAGTATGTGTTGAAAGTGTACTCCGAAAAGTTGTTCCAAAAATCAATTTAATGTGAAAAGTTATGTATTGTAAAATGCCAAAGAAACATTCTCCAAAGTTATTAAAAGAGGCCAAAGATGCACATACTAGATGGAGCTAAGTGTTTACATGTTACCAAGGGGATGGTAACTCTGAGGATACACTATTGGGGCTCGAAGGTTCTTAGTCAATAAATATCAAATTAGGAATTTATAGGAAAAAGTCCAATAATATTTAGGAATAGCTCATACGACCTTCATAGGACCATTCATCTATTAAATTCCACCGAGTGCATCTAATTAGTACCATCAACGAGTCCTTGGCTTATGGTGATTTGTCGAGCCAGTTTGCTTCGACTCTAGTTCTTCTAGCTCTCTTTGTCTGAGATGGGGTAGGTGTAGCCTTGATTTTTGGACTTAAAACGCTTAATGCAATTGGGGGCTTGATAGGCTGGTGGCTGGGTTTAAGTGGACAACAATATCGGTAATCACGGTTTTGCGTTTATCTATGCTTAAAAGTAATTATAAGTTTTAAAGATCGATTTTGAATTATGATTCCATTGCAATACATATTATTCGAGGACGGAAAATGTTTAAGCATGTGGATAATTGATATGGACTAAATTATATACATATTATTATAAATATTGCCTGCATTTTTAAATTAGTTTTAAGTTGGAAGAGGCTAAATATTCAACTAAAAGAAAATAAAAATTGTTCTTGAGTAGTGATTAGGTTTAAAATCAATTAAGTTTTTATTGTGATCTTAATAAATTAAATTCTTGTCTTTATGTAAATGACATAACACAATTCATCATAACTTAAATACGTCGTCGGTTTACAAAGAGTTAAATGACTCTTTAATGTTTTAAATTATAAGTCATTTAATATAAGAACAATGAAATAATTTATACGTTTGGACTTAAAAATTTTCTTCTTTTGGTTTTGTTTGCAGCAAAAGAAACGTGTGTTTGTGGGCCATCGAAATAAGAGGCTAGGAGCTTAAATAATGAGCTAACTTTCTTATGGGATGTAAAAAGGATTCGGTGGGCTAGAACAGGGCATGAGTAATTATCTACATGGGATTGGTTGATATATTTTACTACTGGGCCATTAAGAAAAATAAACCTATGATGGTGAGAGTAGGAGGCCACATAAATAGAAGGCATACGTCAAGCAGTCAGAGGTAGCCGTAGCCCTACGCAAATAGTCAGTAAGGAGCCGCAAGACAGAGAGAATTCAAGCCAGGAGGAGAATATTATTATTGAAGGTGGGACATCTTGGAGTTGGAGAGAGTGAAGTTTGGTCGCTGTGGTGATTTTGAACAACAGTAATATTTAATATTATTTTTCTTTCTTTTATAAATAAATTTATTTATTTATATTATTTTATGAACATGATTATTGGCTAAACCCTTTTAGTAATCTAGGCTTGTGATGATGTTTTGTTGATTGTTTTGGACTTGTCGGCCTTCGGGTTTTTTTGATGTGTTTCATGCGTATCTACTTTTGATTTGTGCTTGAATGAATGTTTCACATGTTACTTGATTGAAAGTCTTTTGATTATATGTTTCATGTTAGGGTTATTTACTATGTGTTTGCAACTTGTTTATGGTTTATTGAGCTCATTCACCATATAAATTGATTTTTGGCATATTATTAGAAGTATATATTCTTACTAGCTTAAATATCCGACGGGTGATAAGTTGTCGGGTTTGTTTGCGTTGTTAGGGTTTTAGGTTAAATTATCTGATAGGAGGTTTGCCTATTTTTGCCTTAATTCCACTGTTTACCCGTGTCCTTTAGACTGTTCAAAAACCACCCCGTGTACATAGGTGCATTGAGATAGAGAAACCGACGGGTTAGCTGTTTCTAGGTTAATTAATCATAGTTGGTGAACTGACAGGTGAACCAATAAGCCAGTGTTTTTACATGATCTCTAAGATTTCATTTTAGGTGACACCTTGAGAGTGATTAAGGATCCATTAAGTTTCCTAGAGCTTCATACCTTTAGATTCCCGGTTCCCGTAGCATTTACCCGTAACTGATAAAAGCCCGAGTCGTCACAATTCGGATTCCTTGCCTAGGTAACTCTTGATCTCATTTGAATTTGCTAAAGTCTTATTCGGTAATTTAATTTTCTAGTTTACTTTAATTTAATTAAGTAATTAGTTTAATTAATTATTAGTTTTTAAAATAAAATAAATAAAAATCTAAAATTATATACTTTCTTAATTATTACTTCAAATTTGCTTTTAGAACTAGTCTTGTTAATTTTATAAGTGTCTCTAGGGTTCGATATTCCCAGTCTTCCCATAGCTATTCTACACCCGATAGGTTCACTTGCCTGTTGCTTGGTTTGGTTTAGGGTATTCTAGGTTTTTATTACTCGTTGTGCTTGGTCATTATTTGCTAAATTTTTATATACCACTATACGCACATCAGAATGCTCTAATAAGTTCACTTATTTTGTTTTTCACAGGTTTAAAGTCCGTTATCAAGTTTATAGAAGGGGATTACTACATCGGAATCTTCATTCATGGCTTTTATTGCTCCATTTAAGGCCCCGTTTCCGGTGCCCTGCATTCGACGTTGGATTAATGATGTGCTAAAAGTAGTTATAAAATAAATAACTAAAATTATACTAATCTAGACACTAAGTAATACTCTAGACCCTTAAACTTAACTTAAACTACTAACCGGCAAGTGAACCGGTCGACTCTAGTACAACTAAGTAAGTCCGGATATCGAACCCACGAGACTCTTTTAATTACATAAACTAGCTAAATTAGACTCAACTACAAGACACGACTATTTATTAATAATATTTGAGGGGGATTTATTTTACTAATTAATTAAAACTCTAATAATAATTAACTAATGATTACTTTAATAAAACTATTAATAAACTAATTAAACCTAACCCTAATTAATATAATAATAATAAAACACAATCATTACTTATTAATTAACTAATAAAACTTAAACCCTAATTAGTTTTAACTAATAAACGTTTAGAAAACTTGGATTGATTCAGATGATTAAAATAACTACCCAGGCCGGAATCCCCAAAGTTACGGTTATTAATTTAAATGGAAAAACTCACGTTATGGAACTGGGATCATAAAATAGACCCTTGACAGAAAACCCGAACAGGACCCTTGAACTTCAAGAAGACGCCTATGGATTTCTAACAAGTTTTAAGACTCACCAGTTTTATATTAAACTTCCTTACGGTTATTTAATCGCTTATGTCTAAGTATCTTTTATGACGAAAACCTACCTTACAGCGCGGAATTCAAAAGATAGCAAAGCAAACCCAATTAATTTAATAGACTAAGCTGACAATCAAAACTAGACGGACTCCTTACGAAGAACTAAATCTAGCAATCCCGACAAGCAAAGATCTATTAATAGCCTATTACTTTACAGCTTTTTAGACTAGCAGCTCACTTTTATCTATTTACTTGATTTTATTGTTTCTATGATTTTAATGCATATTAATCACAAACTAGTCAAGAACACACAGTAAATGACCTAACAAAACCCTATCCTATGAAACAATCAACAAGGGCAATGTGAAACAATAAATTCAAGTAAACAAAACCAAGTAATCATACGCATTAACTGAATCAAACTCAACCGTTTACTTAAAATATAAAATCCATAACGAAACGAAAATCCAAATAACATTCAAACCGAACTAAGGTTCATCATGACCTAGGCAGTCTATGGAATTTAGCCTAGCATATTAAAATCTAAATCAAACAAAGTAATAGAAACTGAAAACATGGTGTAAGTATAAAGAACGAAAGATTAACGGCGATAAAACCCGTATTCTTCGATCTTAAACGTCTAGCTCTTCACCGGATGTTCTCTTGCCTTCAAAATCACCATGAGACTCGTAAGATGGCTCCAAAAACTCTCTAATTCGTCTGGTGGCTTAAGGTTTTTTTCAGGTTTAAGTTAAATGCGTTTAAATAGCGAAAACTAGGTCCGACAAGAAGCAAAAACGAAATAACTCTAGCCCAGATGTGCCTAGGCGCCGCGTCTAGGCCTTTTTGCCTTTCCCCTAGGCGCGGCGCGAAGTGCTCTTCTATGACCGGCCCGGTCTGACCGATTCTCTGTCCGGTTCGTTTCTGATGCGTTCCGGATCTCCGTTTCAGCTCGTTTTAGCTCGTTTTTCGCCCTTTTTCATCACGATCAAACCCCGGAACCTACGAAACATAAAAACGTTAGTAGTATACAAATCTCGACTAAAAACGAACAAAAACTATTAAAATATTAATTAAAATATACACGGGAAACATAAATATTTAGCATTATATCAATTAACTCATAAACACAGTTATACAAATCAGAGTTAATTAAAACCTTCGCGGAATAATAATAATAGTCATCCATTCGTTACAAACATTCGTAATTTGTCTTTTAAAACATAACATGAAAGATAATAGAAAAACATCATGACAATTCTTCAGATGCCAGCCTCTTCAACCTTGCCATGTGTCCTGCTCAAACCAGCTGTCTCAATCTGTTAACCTGCGTGCATACTAAAAGTTAGCTACGCTGAGTGAGTTTTAGTTAATCATACGACATACAATACATTCACATACTTACATACGCACCCGTAGGTACATACCTTCATATTTACTTACATACTTGCGTACATACGTACTTTCATTCTTTCTTTCATACTTACATACATACTTTCATTCATACATATACGTTTTAAAGAGCATTCCGCCCTATAACCTTCGCCGACATTATTAGTTTCGGTTCCCTACATTCGCCGATATTATTAGGGTCGGTTCCCTTCATTCGCCAAGATTATTAGGGTTGGTTCCCTTTTCTAATTATACCTTCTGTTCGTTATATAACCATACGTACCCTTCTTTATATAATCGTCCTTTCGTACATACTCATTTTATTACATACTTTCATACATACATATTTCATACTATGCATACTACATGTTACTTTCCCTGTCGATACGTGCAATATCCGAAGATCGTTCACGTACCGACAAGCATTCATTCATAACATAAATATATACTATCACATCAATCATTATAGCATACGTTTACCAATTAAGGTAAGCGTATTAACGTTCATATTGAGTATGCATACGGCCCCGAAAACATAACAAGGAAGTGGGGCTAGAAACTCACCTGAATGCGGTTACGTTCACCGTTTACGGTTATTCCTTTCTTTAGATGTGCGCGACTAACTGTATAACTATTACATGTATCAATTAACTATCACTACCCATGTAGCATTTCTAGTTTAATTATAACCCTCAACGAACAGGGGTCCTGTGACACCCGACATTTTCAGGTTAACTTCGTTAACTAAACCCATTTAAATCCTGTTGACTGTGTCAGTAAACCCGGTTAGTTCTGTTAACTAAGTTAATGAACTCTTATACATGTAGTGTCATGTATGCACACATTGAGTTAGTCGTGTCGTTGGTGACCTAAGTGAGAGTAACTAGTTATTGATAACTAGAATAATAAACTTGTTATACATGCTATATGTTATAATAAATTTGTCACGCATGATATGTTACATATATTATATGTGATAGATGTAATTGTGTTACATGTTTAGTATGTTACATGATTAGTTGTTGTATAATTAAAATAATACAACATATGATATATTGCATGACAATTAGGTAAATGAACTATTAAACCTTAGGTTAAAAGATTACTTAGAAAATATTTTTTAAAATTGTAACATGTCACAAATTAAATAAAATAAAGTTTAATAAGATTGATGATGACTTAATGAGGGTGTAAATGAATGTGTAATGAGGATTAAATAACAATGATGATTAAAACTTTTCTTTTCTCTCCTTGGCCGTCCAATTCACACACACATACACACATTTTATTTTCTCAAAATCTCTCTCAAAATTCATAAACAATTTGGTGAATTTGGAAGAAAGAATATTGGATTTTTGAATCAAGCAATAGGTAAGTATAGTTTAGTATATATTTTTTTGTATAATTTGATTTTTGATTCATGAAAACCTAGTATCCAAATAATCGAATTTGTGAAAAAGAACTAAGAATAATCAAGGTTGATTGTTAAAAGGAATTTTGTGTCTTATTATAATAGAAAGGATGGAAACCTTTTTGTAACTAAATATTAATTTATAAATCAGTAAAATAATGAGAGACATGAAATATGATTGTATAAAAATGTTCCTTGAAGATTTAAGATCATAAGGATGTAAAAATCATGATTTTTGTCATTTGTGGTTTGAATCTGCCTGTTGACAGATTATGTGTCTTAGATTGTATGTTGAATAACTTGGTGATATGTTTGTGTTTCTGATTGTTACTGATACTATGATTAAGTTCTTTGAATCTAGTTTTCAAAAAGTTAAGAATCGTAATTTTTGGACTTGGTTTGACTAGTTTTTATTAATTTACAAAATCGGGGTGCAATCCTGATTGAATGATACATTTTCTGAGCTGTGTTATAAATTGCATAACTTGATATTAAAACAAGATATGTGTACTGCTGTGTTAAATAGAGACTGAAGTTAGGTTGTTGTAGAGTCTATATATTCTGTATGTTTTGGTGAATTGGAAAATTATACGAAAAATATATGTTATACCTAATACTTGTAAGAATATTTGTGAATTATTTGGTAATTTAATAACAAGTTTTGGTTGGTTGGAAAAATCAGTTTTGATGATTGAAAACTTGTTAAGGATGAGTAACATATTGGTTAGTAAAAATAATTGTGGTTTGTAATAGAATGATTGTGATAAATTGGATTTTGACTTTATGGGTCAACTTAGAACTATTTGACTAAGTGGTTAGTTTTACTTGTGAAGTGTTGAATGTGGTAGAAGTTAGACTTAGTCATAAGATTGTATGAAAAGTGGCTAAGTGCACATTACTTGATTATTGTTAAATTGTGACTAGGAACATCATGTAATCATTCAAAGTCTAGAATATTGGTCAAAAGTCATCAACGGGCCGCCGGTCAACATTTTGGTCAAATGTCAACATTTTGGTCAATGGTCAACATTTTGGTCAACGGTCAATACAACTCAATTTTTAGTCTTCGGTTATCGACACTAGGACTTTTTAGTCAACAGTCAACAACTTGGACCTTTTGGTCAAAAGTCAACGATAAGTCAAAATTTGGTCAAAGTCAACGAAAAGTCAAATGTTGATCAAAGACAACAAAAAGTCAAACTTTGGTCAAACTTCAAATAAACAATGGAATTGTTTAGATACTAAGGGTTCTAGGAATCGCTTAGCAGATACTTATAGTGCTTGTATGATTTAGGCACTAGAACAACTTTGACTTAAGCAGTTGACTTTCAGTTTGAACCGCATTCGAGGTGAGTTTCACTACCCCACTTTTTACTTACTCCTTTTGGGGGGAAAGCATGCAACATACAAACTTTTTGGATAATTGTAGACTTTTAATACCTCATGGGTACATAGTGCACTTAAACTGAAGCCCCCCATGCGCATTGGACCGTTAACAATTGTACATTGGCTCGGTAATGAATGGTAGTACTATTGGGTTTGACGAACCCCCTCGGGGCTCTCGGTTGAGGGAGTCTCCGGGCATTTCATTTACTAGGAACACAACATACACTAGTCTTATATTAGACTCCATGGGTGGCAAACAAACTAACAAGTCAGCCTCGGTCACAATAAAACTCACACTAATGTAACATGATTGCTAGCTTAATTAAATAGCGGTATTACTAATGCATATATTATCCATTCTTTATTGCTTACAGCGTTTACTTACTAAATGGTTTGTTTAACAAACTTGTTTTTAAACTCAAACCTGTGAACTCACCAACCGTTGTGTTGACCCGTTTTAGTATGCCTTTCTCAGGTGTTTAAGGTGCACGTGCGAAGTTGAAATGAGTCTAGGATGCATGGATCCCACTAAGCATCTAATTATGCTGGGATTCTTTGATGAAATGTTATGTCTGGGCGTCTTGACACGCACTCTGGGTTTTTAAGTGTTTTTCATAAATTATACGCTTCCGCAAATGTAACAACTTTATTGTAAATGTACTTATCTCATTTATGATGAGCAATAATATTTAAATACTTTTCATTATAAATTGGTTGTTCGTTATGACACATGGCTAGATCCTAGTATGTCACGCGTCTCACGGTAAAATCCCGTTAGTCGAAAATTGAGGGTGTGACAGATTGGTATCAGAGCCATTGGTTATAGTGAACTAGGACTGTTTTTGAAAACCAGTCTATAACCGTTTTCAAAGCTTTGTGTCAGTTTTAATACTTACAAACCAAGACATACATTTCATGATGCATGCACTGCATATGTGTACGCGTCGTATTCGCACCGCATTGATTTTGCACTTAACTTCTGCAGTCATTTATGACAAGCATATTAATCATGCATTTGCATACACGTTTATTTTGTACTTAGGGTACGTAGTATGTTAGTACATAACCACTTAACTCTAAAATGCCATACGGGTATGTAGACATCATCCACAACATTATCCTCGGATAAGGAGCACACCACTCTTATTTTCACATCGGAACCTTCACCCATTCTCACATTATTGGAGCCGAGGAAATAACGGCTTGAATATAGCAACGACATCGTCTGGAATGACGAGACATCTCAGGCCCTTGCACGGGCAATGCCAAACGAGTATAACCTCTTCAAGAGTTGGGTATGTCGGAAGTGAGTCTGTTATCTATCTACCATCTTGAGTATCCTAAACTTGCTAGCCATACTCCACTCCAAACTTCAAAATTGAGTCTCAGGTGAGACACACCTCTTTGAGGAAGATCCTTGAAGGCAATTTTTTTATAGAAATTCATCGGTATTGAGATGCCATAATTTTCATTCCTGACCCGCGCGCTCATTTCATTAGTCGATGCTGCTGGAAGAGTAGATTGACTGTGCAACTGAAAACATCTTGCTTATGGTACACTCGAAGTCTATTCTGACTTAGAAGGAAAAAATTCTTACTTCACTTTATTTCTAGCTTATGTATAAGTCATACTTCGATTGCATGTTTGCTTCATGAACATGTATTATTCTGCCATTTGTAAAGCTGAAGTCTTAGTGTATTCGACTCGAGTGAATACTCGGATAATCTATTCCCAACCAAAGTTTTGGGTGAAACTCTGAACTAATCTATGTACGATCAATAAAAAGTCTTTTTGCTCACCTTTTCGTGTTTAGTATCATTCTGTACTCGGCAATCCAAACTAAGGGACAACTTGACTCATGGTGGGAGGAATTGGGCTGATCATGTAAACCGAATTATTATTTTGGGTGCACACTTAATAATAATTTATGGAGCATGTGAATCCTGATGAATCCTATAGTGTGGTCATCGTCCATGAATCTCAAACCTAAGTTTCCACCATTGCTGGAAACTCTCATAACTCGTCCAACACTAATAGAAATTGTATAATATGTTCTATAATTGGTAGAAGCGACTAGCCGATTGAAGATGGATCCTCATCAAAAAAATGATGTTTTAGTTACCAATATGCAAGTTATTTTGGCACGCTTAAGATATCTTTTCAAAACCTTGTTATGAAAATAATCTGAATTCAAAACCTCTCTGGCGTTTCGTAGCAAGACCTCTAACCCTAGTGTATATGCGAAATTTTAAGAACCTCTTGTAAATCAACACCATGTTTGTGTGACCTAGGAAAAAGTTCATGTTGATATACTTACCCTGACCAATTGTTAACTCCCATTTTAGCTTGAATTTTTTTTTTCTTTTTCCGACCCTGACATACTCAATAATAAGACCATTCCATAAGATAATGCCATTTTCTTAAGGACATTGGAAAACATAATTTAAACCATCGAACCTCCACTAGAATGCGATGAAATGGAATACCTTATGCACGGATGGAACCGTAACCCTATAACAAAACTCTTTGAGAAATATCTTCTTTAACACCCCTCTTTGGCTAACATTCTCAAAAACAATTTTAATCACTCACCTCATCTTGACCCCCTGAACTAACTACTAGTATGGTCCTACCTCAACTCTCATGAAAATCGGTAATTTAGTTATGTAACCATTCATAAAGCGTTGAATCTTCCTCTTGACCCATAGTTCTAAAGACACCTCCCTTAGGATTGGGTCTTCCTAGTTTGAGTCAAACCCCAAATAGCCTAAATATTATTGAGTGCCCTCATGAAGGAACCTAATTTGATTTTACAATTTGCCATTAGTTCATGCTTGAACCCACTATCGCCAACAGCTTGCACGCAAATAATGAAGTGGTAAATCTCAAACCTAAACTTCAATACATCAACGAGTATGACCCTAACGAGACATATGAATGAACTTTTCTTCTAGTAAGCAAGGCACAAGGTGATGGACATACTCTCCAATAGCCGAAAAACCTCCGATAATAACTTCGACCGTGACAAGCCTTAATTTGAATGAAACCCGAATAACCGTGTTCTCATTATGACTTCTATTTGTCCATAGTAATAATGTCTAAGCAACAACGTATTTCTATTCTCGGAGTACCTTATACTTCCTGACTGAGGACTAGATAGTTAACGTGAATAAGTCATGTCAGTTGGCGTAAGACCGTTCATCATCAAAACCCTCCTCAGATCCGTAACTCACAAGGAACGACGAGTAACCGACCATCAAATTATTCATATGGATTCATATTGATATTTCTTAAATGGAAAACACATACTCATCTTTTCTTGCCTAAAGTGAAGAAGAGAAATTTACTAGTTACACTTGACATCGGGAAGATACAGTTTTGTTAGGATTGGTAATCAAACCCAAACGAAGATGTGTTATTAGTGTGGTGAGTTAGTTGTGGTACACCCTACATATAAAAGCTATGGTATGTTATGTTGGGGACATCACTAACCGAATTTCCTAACTTGAGCATAGTTATATTCGCTTTAACCAGAATCGGTATTCACACCAAAGTGGAGAGACAAGAGCTACCTTACGACCTAGAAACGATCCGCTCACGTTAGGAGAGATATTTTCGAAATATGACTTGTTCGATGTTGGATTTGAACCACAATGCCCGCTAGAGCGGAGGGCAGGGGAAACCGTGTCATTCTGACTGATGATTAGTATTCCTACATAAGATACATTAGATGCCCATCCTACCTAATGACTAAACCTGCTGACCGAGCTAGTTGATAACGTCTTTTCTTTCGATACCTAGACTAATTAAGGCCAGTCTCAATTAAAGAACCCATTGGATATGCATTCTGCATTTGGTTAAACGTAGTTAATGTTGGACCACGTCTCTCATTCTCAATGATAACGACAAACTCCTAGGCTAAAACCATATCATGTCCTTTGAGGCCAGACAAATACAAACATAAGAAAACGTTTGATTTGTTTCAAACAATCAGAAAACCTCATTGAAGATGGGAGCTAATTTCCATGATCTCCATTATTAATTTATCCTGAACTCCTATCGGATGCAACACTATTTGGGGTAATCATAATTCGTTTGATTGAAAACACACAATCCTCTGTAATCAAGGGTATTAACAATAAAGTGGAATGAAAAGAACCTTTGACAATTCCTTTCAATTTCATATATGGCAAGTCTTTGATATTTCCCGAATATTCAAAACGATACCTAATCTTCATTCAGTTAAAATGATTATAACACCGACTTGTTTGGTTTAAATGACATTTTATCCCTTCTGGAAGGTTAACTCCACTTTTTAGGAGTGGAAGAGCTCGTCCCATTTTTGAACCTTGATAAAGCATCAATTATCAACGAATGCATTTGACACTCACCTTGGATTTTTTTTCCACTTCAATCACTTAAAGTAACTCCTTTGGTATCTCCAAATCACGTGATCTTAGAAGTGGAGAAATTTTGACTTTAAGTAAATTACTTTGATAGGAATTCTAGTTCGAGCAGTTTCATCAGCACTTTGTTTCGGGACACCTGTCCTTCTTGTCCACGCCATTAACCTCAAAATTTATGTTGAGCACAATCTTCTCATGAAACTTTACTACCTTTATGTTGAGTAACGATCCAATCCGATAAACCATACCTCCCTGATTAAAAAAGCGCTAGCTTCCATAGTTTAAGCATAAGCCATAGGACTTCTAAATCATAGTTCAACTGGGCAAGTAGTATATTTTCTAATGGTTCCTCGTGTGGAATAGAGGAAACTCAACCGAACACCGGGCTAAGAAAGTTTAGCAGCAGGTCTAGCAGTAAGGGGTGTAGACCGGGTTTGGACAACTTGAGAACTAGGCGCTGCACGACAAGTATTTGCAAGGTGGCCGTAATGGTTACATTGAGTGCTCAACTGGTAACGGGATTGGACCGGGTGATGGCGGTTACACTTGGCACAAAAGGGATGAGGACCAAAGTAAGCTTTCTTGTTCGGGGCATTAGGGGCTTGGTTGTTGGTTTGGTTGACGGAGTAGCTCAGCGTAATAGTGATCCGAATCTTATGAACATCTTTGGGATGTTGTAACCTGTTACAAGCGTCCTCATTATTGAGTTCCATGAACTCAGATTACTATATTAACCAAAATAAGAAACAAGACGTATTAGTATTCTTCGCTTGATAGCCTGACTTGATCGGTAAATGAAACTCTTATATACAAATTCATCTTTATGAACCACCATCTCCTTGAGCTATAGAAGCCTTATTTTCTAAATCCTTAACATTTGTATCACTTCCGCAATGGTAGTCATACCTATTACTAAGCTTATCTGGAAATGAGAGTGAACTATTGAGACTCAAATCCTTTACTACTTTTGAAATTTTGCCATTTCTTTGCATCAATGGATGCTTATATTATAATTGCTTCCCTAAACTCTTAAAAAGTCATAGTTGAATGCATCAACTTTTACAAACTTTGATCGGATATTCGTATGACAAACCTCCCGGTTTATTTTATCTTAATATCTCTAATCAAGTGAATACTTGAATCTCGTTTGGTTCCCAATAACATTAAAAATCGTTAATCTTAGCACTTCCTATTTGTTTATACTGTCAAGCGTTCAGACGCTTTCACTATCAAGAAACTATGGTTATAGTTTCCGTATATCATAATCAAAATTTCGAGTACGAAATTTCTTTCAACAAGGGGATGATGTGAAAAATGAAAAATTTTGCTTAAATACGAGTAACACTGCCCAAATATTAGTTGCACAAGCATATAGACTGAAAGTCTACTTACTTACTGAATGTACAGTGAGCAAACATATAGACTGAAAGCCTACTAAGGTACTAAATGTACAGTGAACAAACATATAGACATGAAGTCTACTGAATTTACTAAGACCAAACACATAGATGAGAGTCGACTGGTGTACTTAGTAGCATATCAATTTTCTGGACGAAAATTCTTTCAACAAGGGGATGATGTGACACCCGGCATTTTCAGGTTAACTTCGTTAACTAAACCCAGTTAAATCCTGTTGACTGTGTCAGTAAACCCGGTTAGTTCTGATAACTAAGTTAATGAACTCTTATACATGTAGTGTCATGTATGCACACATTGAGTTAGTCGTGTCGTTGGTGACCTAAGTGAGAGTAACTAGTTATTGATAACTAGAATAATAAACTTGTCACCCATGCTATATGTTATAATAAATTTGTCACGCATGATATGTTACATGTATTATATGTGATAGATGTAATTGTGTTACATGTTTAGTATGTTACATGATTAGTTGTTGTATAATTAAAATAATACAACATATGATATATTGCATGACAATTAGGTAAATGAACTATTAAACCTTAGGTTAAAAGATTACTTAGAAAATATTTTTTAAAATTGTAACATGTCACAAATTAAATAAAATAAAGTTTAATAAGATTGATGATGACTTAATGAGGGTGTAAATGAATGTTTAATGAGGATTAAATAACAATGATGATTAAAACTTTTCTTTTCTCTCCTTGGCCGTCCAATTCACACACACATACACACATTTTATTTTCTCAAAATCTCTCTAAAAAATCATAACCAATTTGGTGAATTTGGAAGAAATAATATTGGATTTTTGAAACAAGCAATAGGTAAGTATAGTTTAGTATATATTCTTGTGTATATTTTGATTTTTGATTCATGAAAACCTAGTATCCAAATAATCAAATTTGTGAAAAAGAACTAAGAATAATCAAGGTTGATTGTTAAAAGGAATTTTGTGTCTTATTATAATAGAAAGGATGGAAACCTTTTTGTAACTAAATATTAATTTATAAATCAGTAAAATAATGAGAGACATGAAATATGATTGTATAAACATGTTCCTTGATGATTTAAGATCATAAGGATGTAAAAATCATGATTTTTGTCATTTGTGGTTTGAATCTGCTTGTTGACAGATTCTGTGTCTTAGATTGTATGTTGAATAATTTGATGATACGTTGTGTTTCTGATTGATTTTGATACTATGATTAAGTTCTTTGAATCTAGTTTCAAAAAGTTAAGAATCGTAATTTTTGGACTTGGTTTGACTAGTTTTTATTAATTTACAAAATCTGGGTGCAATCCTGATTGAATGATACATTTTCTGAGCTATGTTATAAATTGCATAACTTGATATTAAAAATAGGTACGGGTATGATTCCACTTCTGGAATGTTATAAATTGAAATAATCCAATTTTGTTTGCATAAATGGGATAAATATATAATTTTTGGCAAATATTTGTGTACTGCTGTGTTAAAATAGAGACTGAAGTTAGGTTGTTGTAGAGTGTGAATATTCTGTATGTTTTGGTGAATTGGAAAATTATAAGAAAAATATATGTTATACCTAATACTTGTAAGAATATTTGTGAATTATTTGGTAATTTAATAACAAGTTTTGGTTGGTTGGAAAAATCAGTTTTGATGATTGAAAACTTGTTAAATGTCAACATTTTGGTCAATGGTCAACATTTTGGTCAACGGTTAATACAACTCAATTTTTAGTCTTCGGTCATCGACACTTGGACTTTTTAGTCAACAGTCAAAAACTTGGACCTTTTGGTCAAAAGTCAACGATAAGACAAACTTTGTCAAAGTTAACGAAAATTCAAACTTTGGTCAAAGACAACAAAAAGTCAAACTTTGATTAAACTTCAAATAAACAATGGAATTGTTTGGATACTAAGGGTTCTAGGAATCGTTTAGCAGATACTTATAGTGCTTGTATGATTTAGGCACTAGAACAACTTTGACTTAAGCAGTTGACTTTCAATTTGAACCACATTCGAGGTGAGTTTCACTACCCCACTTTTTACTTACTCCTTTTGGGGGGGGGGGGGGGGGAAGCATGTAACATACAAACTTTTTGGATAAATGTAGACTTTTAATACCTCATGGGAACATAGTGCACTTAAACTAAGTCCCTCATGCACATTGGACCGTTAACAATTGTACATTGGCTCGGTAATGAAAGGTAGTACTACTGGGTTTGACGAACCCCCTCAGGGCTCTCGGTTGAGGGAGTAGCCGGGCGGTTCATTTACTAGGAACGCAATACGCACTAGTCTTATATTAGACTCCGTGGGTGGCAAACAAACTAACAAGTCAGCCTCGGTCACAGTGAAACTCACACTAATGTAACATGATTGCTAGCGTAATTAAATAGCGGTATTACTAATGCATACATTATCCATGCTTTATTGCTTACAACGTTTACTTACTAAATGGTTTGTTTAACAAACTTGTTTTTAAACTCAAACCTGTGAACTCACCCACCGTTGTGTTGACCCGTTTTAGCATGCCTTTCTTAGGTGTTTAAGGTGCACGTGCGAAGTTGAAATGAGTCTAGGATGCATGGATCCCACTAAGAATCGAATTATGCTGGGAGTATTTGATGAAATGTTATGTCTGGGCGTCTTGACACGCACTCTGGGATTTTAAGTGTTTTTCATAAATTATACGCTTCCGAAAATGTAACAACTTTATTGTAAATGTACTTACCTCATTTATGATGAGAAATAATATTTAAATACTTTTCATTATAAATTGGTTGTTCGTTATGACACATGGCTCACGCGCCTCACGGTAAAACCCCGTTAGTCGAAAATTGAGGGTGTGACAGGTCCGGGGGCAGTGCCCCTGGAAGCGGGTCTAGGGGCGGCAGCCCATAGCAGGGTCCAAGGAGCAGAGCCCATGGCTGGGCGGCAGCCCCTAACTATCTTAACACATTTTTCATTAGAATTCTTAATTATTATTTTATTTGCAAACTCATAAAGTTCGAGGGATTCTTTGTAATTAATCCATTTTATTATAAGTACCGGGACCTTTCTAACATTTTTTCAAACTCTAATTCGTTATCCAATTTCTTAGCGAATTGGGGGTTCATTCGTTACTTTTGTCTTTCATAATGAATTGACCTTCATAGCGAATTGACCTTCATAACGAATTGGCCTTTGATGTGGTGTTGCGCGTGCTAGTAATATTTATAAGAGAATGAAGATTTAGCTTTTGCATAAGATCGTATTTTAAATTTATAAAAATGATTTATACTAAGACTAAACACACACAAAATAGGTAAGTGCACCTATCGTATATGTAGAATTGTATTGGTAATAACCAAGTATCGATCCGTGGACACAAATGTTTCTAAAAATGGATCGTCGTTTTACTTTAATCGGAGGTTTTAGTCACATTGGGGTAAATTTTTATTTTTATAAAATATGAATACTTATATATAATATATAGGTGACAAGAAGAGAGTTTCTAAGCGGGTAATTCAATTATGCGAAGGTTTACCATCTAATATCAAGGATCCACTCCATTATTCCTTGATGATAATTAAATGAACATGTGGTAGACTTGCCCTAATAATATATGATAGAATAGTCTCTCATTTCTAAGTGAACATATTCTATGACATAAAAGAAAGTAACATGTGTATTTTAAAGTCCATCCTTTCCTAATGTCAAGCTACCACGAGAATGTCAATTTAAGTAGGCAAGCAGTTTGATATAGTAGAACGATTAGGAATGACTTCAATTTCTCAAATACCATTCCTATTAACTTCGAGTGGTTGTAGTTAACTCACACAACCTCCCACTGGTTGATTTAATTAGGTTATAAGTACACACTCCATCAAGGACGGAACTATAGGGGTCAGGAGGGTCCGCTGACCCTCCGGCCGGCTAAATTTCTGATTTATTAGTGATATTACTGGATAGTTTGACCCCTTAAATTGTTCGTAGCTAGAATAATGTCACTGAAAAGAAGAGAATATAATTTGATCGGACAAGCTTTTCGGCAAAAGTTGCAGGAACGATCGACGATGCTTTAGCTTCTGGTTTGTAGAAGATGTTGAGTATGCAGGGTCAAACAAGGGCGAATACAGAGAGTAGTTGGCTCTTAAATGAAAAAAACTAATATTTAATTCCTAGATAAATGTAAAAGTGTGGTCTATTTTCCTATAATGTGATATTTTGAAAAGTTATTATTTTTGTTAATCTATTTAACTTTAAAATATTAAATAATATATACTTAAAATGCAATGCAAGTTCTATATCTAATTATGTATTATATTATATAGTTTATTAGTTTTAGGTTGTATCCAAAATTCGTTATTTAATATTAATATAGATATGTTATTTTTATTTATTTGATATAACATTTTAACCTTTATTATTATTACTTTTATAATAAATATATAATTGTGTGACACATTTTTATGATGTAAAAAGAGTTCGAATTGTAGGCTCGGTAAGGTATAAAATTTTTTATTCTGACCTCTCGATTGAAAAGTTCTAGTTTCGTCACTGCACTCCATTAACATATGATTTCTTTAATTAGTATGATAACCTAAGCAATCGTGTTAACAATGTTATTTCAGAATTATCAAAACTAGTGAAATAGATCATAGCCTATATCTCATCATTTCTAAGTACAACATAAGGATCCATGTTTTATCTTGAATAAACTATCAAAGTATTATTTTTACCATTTCTAGTTTCCAAGAACATGAATTACCATGAATGATTATAAAATCATCAACCTTGATGTATTGAATTAAGGTGAAAAACACTTCTTCATCAATGGATAATTGCAATATAACCATGTACTATACCAAACTAAACCACATGTTTCATGTAATCATCAAGTAAAACAAAGCTTCTCCATAGATTATAGATGGTAAATGGAGTTAGCTCATAATGAGCGTTGTTATGAACTTAAAAAGAGATGATGATAACAAAACATGATTAAACTAGAACAATCAAACCAAATGTGGATGAACCTCCCTTCTTAATGATGGATTATGATGGTGTTGATGATGATGGATGATGATGGTAACCTCCAAGCCTTCAAACTCCTCACTAGATCTTCAATATGAGTGTAATGTGGGTGTTTTTATAAGTGAAAACGGTATAGAAATCTACTTCAAGCACACTTATCAATGACACAAAAGCCTCTATTTATAGGCTGTTTTGAGGAAAGAGCACGACCCCGTGTCTACGTGTCCCAGTTGCATGTTGTCAGATCATACATGATGACTCACCATGGGGGTGTGCTTTCAGAGGCACGCCCCCATGCTTATTGGAATGTGCTTAAATTATTTTTTGTCTTTATCTGGAGGTGACCATGGCCCCGTGGCCAAAGAGGCACGGCATCGTGCTTTTATCAACAAGTGCTTAAATTCTTGTAGAATTTTGTCTTTTCTTATTTCCAGAAGCATGGGGGCGTGTTTCTTGAAGCATGGGGACGTGTTTCTTGTTTTTATTGTGTTTTCTTCCGTTTTTTTCTTATTTTCGCTTGTTTCTTCGTTTGACGCTTGGGTTTACCTGAAATTACATTTTATTAAGATGAGTAGCCTTCGATGCTATGTTATTTGATAGAAGTTGCAGTTTTTATAGATTATTTGATACTTAAAAGATGTATAATTTTATATACATCAAACATCCCCACACTTGAACCTTACTTGTCCTCAAGCAAGCTACTTATAAATATTCTCTAAAAATAGCAAGTTAGGACCAAGCTTTAATCATCCCCAAAAGAATTCCGAGAAAATGGGAACAAAATAACAAACCTTAAATCATAAGAATATATGTAGTGATATAAAAAAGATGATTTGTTTTTAGCTTCCGTTTATGCAAAACATCACGTTCTCACAATGTTCACTCATACTCGGTTTTATATCTGATCATACCTGTGATGTATGTATGTGAAAACTCTTAGTCAAAATGCACCTGTGAAAAATAAGCTTGTAACAATTAGAAATATCCACCTTTGTGAAGGGTTGCATAGATTAAAAGGTAATATGGGTTGGCTTTGTTTGAGTTGGAGTTTGGTCTTTTTGGTTCAAGGGTTTAGGTTAATGAGGATATGAATGGTAAATACAACTTCTGTTGGTTCTTGGGAGTCTTGAGATGTCTTCGATGTTTGGCTCCTTGTTTCCCAATTTTTTTTTTCATTTTTTTATTATATTTTTTTTAAAACAAACCTAGTGACTCTTTTAAGGTTAGATCGTCAAGACCGGTTTGTCGAGGATGTGGATAGGTTCTTCCTCAATCATGTTCTGAACATAACTCCCAAATCTAAAGGATCGTTCGGCTTTGAGCCTAATAGCCCCCACCCACATTAGTTCGGTATATTCATGCTGAGACTGAGTTTGACTTTTTCTACATCTTACTTCGTGAGTCTAGTTTCCGCAACCTAAGCATCGTTCGTATTTTTTTGCTATTCTTTTTATTGCGCTTTTGGAAACTCCACAAAATGGTGGCCTTTGTTCGTCTTGGCGCCACTTCTTCCTCACCTCATTGCTGAAGAGAAAGACTCTCTCCCTAAGTTCTCGAGGCAACCTAGGTTTTGCGAAATGTATGCAGCAAAGGAAATTTAAATCGAAAGAATGCATTTCGAGTTCTTTAGGGTCGGCCGGTAAAAGACCAGTGTTGTATTTTACCGGTTTGTGAGGGGTAAAGTGGTAAGGTTTTGTGATTTGGAGAATGGTTTAAGAGGTTTGTAGTGATATTACCTCTTCCTTATACAACGCTTCGTGTGGTCTTGAATTGAATAATTACGACAAGTTCTAAATCATATGAAACATATGACTCACTCAAATGTTCCTAAAAAAATATTTATATGGCATGAGGTTTATCTCATAGGTACGGAGGAATTGGGTATAAACGCCATATTTTACATAAATGTGTTCTCAGTATTACAAAACTTCTTTTTACTTTTTCTTTTCACGTTTTGGTTATAGAAGATTTGCAGTTGGTTATTCGCAAAAAAATTTCTTGGATTTTTCTATTGGTTTTGTTATAAAAATCAGTATTTATTTGCTTCAAAAAATTTGTTATTTAGAGAATTTAATTGAGCAGCAATTGGTCAAGTAATTCCCCTCCCAGACTTGAATCTCACATTGTCCTCAATGTGAAAAGATTCATAAAAAAGTTCTAATTAAGTATGGTGGGTTAAAATGAAGAGGTACCTCCTACGGTTTAACGAAATTTTGACAGAGCGTCACCTGTTTTTCGTCCGTTTTCCTATTTTGTACCTGTATAATTTAAAACTGCAAACAACCCCAAACAACGAAGCATAATTTTGCTAAACATTGGGTATGGAATCATCCATACCCTGCCCAAACGGGCTAAATAAGTACCTAATATAGTGTCTTGGCACCACCGGCCATAAAAGTATCCAACCAAACCAACAAACAAACAAACAAACAAGTAAACGACGGGATATAAATTGTTTAGACAAACATAATGATAAAGTCATGAAAATACTACCAACCCATGCATGCCCATACCCGACCTACCGTTGCCGCTGCTCATCAGTTATCCATGTCCGGGTCGAACGGTCCCCACTTTCTGTCCGTGCGGTATCCGAGACGTTCAATCTCCCGCCTCGCATCTGCATATTCAGCTGCCCGCTGTGCGTCAGAGGCAGCAATCTGTCCTGTGATCCTGTCAAACGAGGCGGTAGTGGTCACTGAGAACTGGTCAATGAGGCCGTATAGGCCCTCGAATGAATAGTGGCTATCCCGTGACTAGTTGGGGCCGGCCCCTGATGAAGATAGGCCTCCCTGCTGATGGTAAGTGCGGCGACGATACTGTTTGGGCGGTGATCCTCCTCCCCTTTCGGGCACGTCCTGGATCATCATCTCTGCCGGGTCCTTAGGATCCCAAACATGGTTTAGTGCATCATGAAATCTCCAAACATTTGGGTCTCTGCCGATCTACATACTGATACAAAAACCAAGGTTAAGAACAATTGGGTTTGGGCTACGGTTTCCCTCTCTGTCTGCATTATAACTCCATAGATATTATAGATCCATGGGCCGCAAAGATTGGGGTGTTTCGACTCTTTGCATTTGTATTTGTGGTGAACAGTTTGCAGAATAAATAAGTGATGTTGCATGGTGTGTCGGTCTTCATGCAATACAAGGCCCATAAATCTTTCAAGTTCACAACCCCTTCACTTTGACCACGGGCACTGATAGTGTGGCTGAGAAAGCGGTGAATGTATCTCATAAGAGGGTCACATAAAGCCGTGCTTTTCGAGCTGCTTGCAATGTAGTTTTCATCCCCGTAGCTTAGTAGTTCCCATGCTTGTAACCGGGCGTTTCCAACTTCTACGTCATCATCACCGTCTTCATCTGCGAATTTTGTTGCGGCTGCGTACCAGACTTCACTTTCTATTTCCTCACTCGTGTAAATCCCCAGATCCACCCCCAGTTGGGTAACTGATGTTATATACCATTCACCCCCGCATCTAAACTCGACTGCTTCTTCATCCCACAAATCCAAATTCTTTCCCCTAATAAAGAAAGAGGCTAGGAACTCCTTTGTTAATTCTGTGATAGCGTCCCCTCTCTGATTAAAAACCCGTCTCCATGGTCCTTTCACAATGGACTTGAGCCTATTCCACTGATTGACTTGCCTCAACGTATCCCTGCAAGCATAGAAGTTTGGTTCTGGCAGGCACCGGTTAAGGTAAGTCATTCTCGTTTTAGCTCTTCGGTTCTTGCATCGCGTCCTGGAAAGACTAGGAATGCATGTACGTCATCCTCATACTTGGCCATCTGCAATTTGTATTCAAATTGGTTAAAATCTAACAGGACTTCTTGAAATGCTGGAACAGAAGCAAAAGCACGGTGCCATGCTTTCAGAAGCACGGCCCCGTGCTGCTGATGTTCGTCAGTTTTTGCCAATTTTGACTATTGTTGACCAAAAGGTGACCACGACTCGTGTTAACTGAAGCACGGTCCGTGTTTTTAATCCTAATTTCAAATTCATCAAGATTTGAACTTGTGTTTCTACCCGGTTATATGTCAATTGGGTTTTCATTTGTTAAATACTTTACCCAAGATCCGAACCCGAATTATTTCTTCCAACGAATTATAGCAATAAAAACTATCTAACAATTCATTATCTTAAATCTAACCGAATAACCCATCTAATTTTCGGGTTTAAACCCGATTTAATCAATTGGTGAGAATTGGGGGTTAATTTAGACCTAGAAAGATGAAATGGAACAATTGATTTGTTAAATTAACATACCTTTGGTTGAAAATCGAAGAATTGATAGAAAGATTTGTGAAATTAGTGAAAGGTCGACGGTTTTCGGTGTTAGAACGAAGTGGTGTTAGTGTTAATAGTTTGGAAAATGGTATTTTATTAGAAAAAAAATCGTAACTGTTCTGGACACAAAAGCACGGTACCGTGCTTTTTGAAGCACGACCCCTTGCTGCATGTAGCAGTCAGTTTCTTTATTTTGCTGTTTATTTGTCCGGCTGGTTCGTTTTTAACTGATGTTCTTTGAGGGTTAGAATCAAGATAGTAATTAAAAGTCATAGTTTTCATTAAAACATAAAACATAGTTAAACATAGTAGAAAGAAAAGTACAACAACAATCCCGAATAACGAAACATAACACTAGCAAAAGTAACTTCTTAACAAGAAAGCTTTTTGTCGAGCTTTGCGATCTCCCGGTTTAAGATAGTTGAGCATGAAGGCCACATCCTTGTTGTGGCTATCCACAACATGGAAGTTTTCGAACCGTAGTAGTTCGACTTTGTTGATCAGCTCGATTAATAGAGCTTCGGTTTGGATGTTACTTTCGACTTGGTCCCTCATGATGCATTGTAGCCTCATGACCTCTTCCTCAAGGGTTGAGGAAGAATCATGTTGCTTGCCTTTTCTCACTGGCCTCCATTAAACTTTCTTGCTTTCCATTTCAGTAATTTTGTGTTTGGTGTGATTGGAATGAGGAGTTTTTTCATGCATTATATAGAGACTGGAAAGTCGAGCACGGCCCCGTGCTGCTAGGGTAATAAATGTTTCTGATTCAGAGAATTATACGGAGTCAGCGCGCATCATGCTGAAGATTCTAAGGTGACCACGGCCCCGTGCTTCAAGAAGCACGGCTCCATGCTTTTTGTCACTGAAAGTTTCTTTTATTTTTCAGCTAAACGCGAGAGCCGGAATTTTTAGAATGATGTTTAGTATGTTATTTCAAGAGTTTGATCATCCTAAAAATTACTTTTCATTAAAATCAAAAGTCCTAAAACAAATACGGGATAAGCCCGGTTTTCTTAGAAACGTAAAATTAATCGGGTTAAGCCCGAAGATCCTTGTACGATTTGCCTAATGCACTTGTTTACAAAAGAAAAAAGAAAATTAAGGTTACTAGATTTATCTGAAGAGTTCTCCTCCGCCGAAGGGTCCTGGTGGTGGAAAGTACGTGAAACCGAGAACTTGGAACTGGAGTTGTTCGTTAATGTCCCGAAGTTCCATTTTCATCTTTTCCACCGATTCGGTGAGTTGAACGAGACATATTTATGTGATGAGATTCATCTCGGTGAGTCCTTTGACGTGTTCTTGAAGTTTCAAAAGAAGCTCGGTTTTGGATACGTGACGGGTTTCGTTTCTCGGTTGTCGAGGAACGGGAATTGCTTCACTCATCTCAGTAGGCATGATAGTGTTTTTGGTTTGGGTTAGTGCAAGGAATGCATTGGCACAAGGTTCCTTTTATAGCCAACCAGAAGTCGAACACGACCCCGTGCTTTTGGAAGTACACCCTCATGCTTTTGGTCTGACAATTCTGTTACAAACCAGTCTGACTGAGATTTTTTGCAGCGAAGATTCCGGCCCGCACTTGGTGGCACGGGCCCATGCTTTTGAAAGCACGCCCCCGTGTTTTTAGTATATATATATATATAACTATTTACAAGGCCTAGTTTAAGAAGGTCTTGGCCAGAATTTGTTCCTCATATGTTTATTTAGTTGGTCGGAGGATTATTACCTCCGAGACATTTTCAAATGGCCCATCGATATATGGTTTTAATCGATTCCCATTGACTTTGAACTTGTTGCCATTAGAATTTGAAATATCGACTGTACCATAGTCGAAAACTGATTCAACTACGTATGGGCCTGTCCAGCGAGATTTCAATTTTCCTGGGAAAAGTTGTAAACATGTGTTGTATAACAGTACTCGATCGCCTACTTGAAACTTTTTATTTCCTTTTAAAAGGGCGTCGTGTAGACGTTTAGTCTTCTAATTGTAAGACCAGGAGTTTTCAAAGGCTAATGTTCTTAGCTCTTCGAGTACGTGAATTTGATCCGCCCGGTTTTTGCCGGCGGACATTAGATCTAAGTTTATTGCTCTTAGAGCCCAGTAGGCTTTGTGCTTAAGTTCTACGGGTAGATGGCATGCTTTCCCATAAACAAGTTTGAAGGGTGTTGTTCCTATGGGGGTCTTGTAGGCTGTCCTAAGGGTCCACAAAGCGTCATCTAACTTTTCCACCCATTTTTTGCGATTCATTCCTATGGTCCTTTCTAAAATTATTTTTATTCCACGATTCGATACTTTTACTTGCCCACTGGTCTGAGGGTGATATGGTGTTGCCAGACGGTGGTGAACTCCATATCGTGCTAAGACCTTGTCCATTAAGGTGTTACAGAAGTGAGTTCCTCTGTCGCTGATAAGGCTTTTGGAGTACCGAATCGTGAGAATAACCTTTTTAGAAATCTTACAACTACCCTAGCATCGTTAGTGGGAAGTGCTTGTGCTTCTACCCATTTGGATACGTAGTCGACTGCTACAAGGATGTACTTGTTTCTGAATGAGTTAGGAAATGGGCCCATGAAGTCTATTCTCCATACGTCAAAGATTTCACAAATTTGTATGCTCTTTTAAGCCATCTCATTTTTTGGCTGAGATGTTTCAGGCTCTTTGACAAGCATCGCATGCTTGGATCAAGGCATGTGTGTCTTTATATATGATGGGCCAGAAGAATCTTGCATCAAACACTTTCCTGACCGTAGTGGTGAACCTGTGGTGTCCGCCAGTTGGTCCTTCATGGCAATGTTTGAGGATATCCAGGGCTTCCTTTCCTGAAACACACCTATGAACAACCTGATCGGCACCTATCCTAAACAAGTATGGATCTCCCCAGAAATAGAACTTAGAAGCACGACAACATGAGTCTCTATCTATATATTATTTGCACACCAAATGATGTTATTAGGTACCTTCAACTATTATTTATTGTTCTAGCAACACAAAATAAAACTGAAAACACTCTATGAGCTAAAACGTAAACCAGCATGAGGATTTATAAACTTGCTGCGTTAGATAAGAGGTTTTGTTGATAGATTTCACCATTATTGCAGTCTAGGTATGCTCTGCAGATGAATTTATCAGTATTATTGGAGTAGTTTTTAACTAACAACCTAGATGTATATTGACATAACAATTGCTTTGTGTGCAGATTTGTAAACAACAACCTTGATGGAGCCCATATTGCTCTCTATAATTGTTTTGATCTTATATATATGTACCTTAGAGTTTATCTATGTTTTGGTATAAATTTAGTTTGCTTCTCCACATTTCATATTGGACTTAATGTTTTTATGTTCGTTTTAAGGATCCCGCCGCAAAGCGCGGGTCCTAAATACTAGTTCTATTAAATTATGGATATCATGATCGACAACACAGATAATTATAAGGTACAACTTATTTGGGATCCCATATTGGTAATAATTTTTCTCATATTTAGTGGTAATTCGCTGGTCAAATATTAATTTTTTGAGTTAACTATTTACAAAATGGTTTTCTCATCAAATTTGGTTTTAAGTTGTGATGTTTTAAAAGGTCAAACAAAATACTAAATAATTGAGAAAATTCCAATTGCCTCCCTGGAAAATATCATCGCGAGATGGATTAACCACTGAAAAAGAATTTGCACATGTTGTACCATTGAATTTCTCGGGCGGGTTTTTTTTACTCTTACCATTAGTTGACTAACGGATGCCAAGGGCATTTTGGTAATCCTCTCCTAACAACAACAACAACAAGCCTGCATCATACACTCATTACCTTCATCTCCATCTCACATCCACAGTGTGCACCTCCATCAATCAATCAAGCATTCAATACCAAGATTCTTGTTTTGTTATTATTATTATTATTATTATTATTATTATTATTATTATTATTATTATTATTATTGTTATTATTCTTGAATCTTGATTTTTACACAAAACCACTGAGATTTACAACTAGGGTTGTTTCAAATCTTAAAATCTTGAATTGGGTTTTCATTTTCATTTTCATTAATGGGGAACGTAAATGGTAGAGAAGACATATATGTGTGACTGAGTGTTTGTTTGTGAATAATAATAATCTCTCTCTCTTTTTCATCATCATCATCTTATACCTTGTTCTCAATCTCTCTCTCTCTCTCTCTATGTACATACATATATGTGTGACTGTGTGTTTGTTTGTGAATGCAAATGTTATAAATAATAATAATAATAATAATAATAATAATAATAATAATAATAATAATAATAATAATAATAATAATAATAATAATAATAATAACCCCACCCATCTTGTTCTCAATCTCTCTCTCTATGTGTACGTACATATATGCGATGATGATATAAATATATGTCTGATATTCATCTTACAGATCTGAGTCATGGGAGTGACCGTACCCAGACTTTTTCGTCCCGGACTTTTACGTCGGTGCCGGAGCCATTGGGTGGGTTGCCGGAACTTCCGGCGGCAGCGGTGGTGGTTGATATGGGGTTTGTTGACTTGGGGTTTCGTAAAAAAATGGGTTGTCAGAAGTCGGCGGCGGCGTGTGGTTGAGTATGCCGAAAAAATGGGTGGTGGAGGATTCTCCGGTGGGTGGTGGGTGTGACGGATAGGGTGAGTATGGTGAAGGTGATTAAGAAAGACTACATGATGGTTGTTTGATGATTAATGGTTGTTATCCATGATTGAAGACGATGAAGGAGTTCATCAATTTTCTGGGTTAAATGATGAAGATGAAGATATAGGGGTAAATGGGTCATTTCAACAATTTTTAACAGGTCAAAGGAAAGTCAACTAACGGTAGGTGTCAAAAAAACCCGCTCGAGAAATCCAATGGTACAACATGTGCAAATTCTTTTTCAGTGGTTAATCCATCTCGCGATGATATTTTCCAGGGAGGCAAATTGGAATTTTCTCTTACTAATTTAAATTGCTTAAATCATATGTGATCTTTAGTGTGCAATTTATGGTCTTATTTCCAAGCTGGCAAAAATTTTGCTTAAATTATGGTGATAATATTGAAATATATGGCTTTTTTATTTAACATTTGAACGATTTTGCTATGGTCTTACTTCCAAGCTGGCAAAAATGTTGTCAAAAGAATCTAATAATTTTCTATGTTAGAAAAAAATATCTTGTTATTTCCCCCCTCTAATAGATTTTTTTTTAGTTCAAAGGCAATGTTGTAACATCCAGAAATTTCTAAAATAATATTTAATATGTTATCTGCGTCGGGTGAAATAATTGAGTTAGTGGAGTAATAACAATAATAATATATGAAATGATAAGTAGGCTTTTTAGATGGAATTAGTTATGGACTAAAAAGGAAAGATGAGTCTTAGATCAATGGGCTTAAGGGAGTATAAATACCCCGTAAACCCTAATCCTTTCAATTTCCATGCATCTTATCTTTCAAGAATCTCTACACACTCAAAAAACACACACATAGCCACCATATATGGCCGTGAGCAAAGGTCGAGATCCAGGACCAAAAACCAAGATAAAGATTGATAGATCTTGGATATTTAAGCAAGACACAAGATTGTAGTTCATAATCAAGCTAAACTGTAACCTAAAAACGAGTAAAGGTACGTTCTTGATCTTTAGAGTTTGTGTTTTTATGAACGGTTAGCCATGAAACTTAAACTTAGAGTAGATCGGGTATAAACGAACCGTAAAGTAGCAAACTTGATACTAAAATAGACTTAACGAACTTATGGTAATGAACGGCTCGTTTAAAGAAACCGTAGATCTAGTTTTGAACATCTTTAGCCCTAATGGTCCAAACTTTATGGTCACTCGAGTCAAGTTATGGCCGAAAACGGTTACGGAAATATTTATGGGTCAATACCGAGCCTTAGGAGGGTGTAAAAGTCATAAAATGTGGTGATAATAATGATGAAAAGGCCCCACGACTTTAGGTCACTCGATTACTTAGTTACGTTCGTTTAGAATTGTCAAACTCGCTTACAATTGTCCAACTCGCTTACAATTGTCAAACTCGCTTACAATTGCCCAACTCGCATACAATTGTCAAACTCGCTTACAATTGTCAAACTCGTTTACAATTTTCCAACTCGCTTACAATTGTCAAAATCGGTTATAATTGCCCAACTCTCTTACAATTGTCAAACTCGCTTACAATTGCCCAAGTTGCTTACAATTGTCAAACTCGCTTGCAATTGATCAACTCGCTTACAATTGTCAAACTCGCTTACAATTGCCCAACTCGCTTACAATGGTTCATTAGCTTACATTGACCCATTAGCTTACAATGATTCATTAGATTACAATGATTCATTAGCTTACAATGACTCATTAGATTACAGTGATTCATTAGCTTACAATGACTCATTAGAATACAATGATCTATTAGCAATTACCTGAGCTAAGATCGCCGGATGACCCTTTCGTAAATATTTCTGTGCCTTCATGAGGGTGATGATGCTGGTTGTCATGCCGCTCCTCTCGCCCTATATCGAGATGATTTTGCCGGAAGGAGTAGTGATATGAACAATCTTGTCGTGGCATATAATCTCTGCTCTATTCTCGGATAGCCAGTCCATTCCGACAACAACGTTGAAACTACCAAGCGTAAAGGGTATAAGGTCTATATCGAAAGTATGACCTGAAAGTTTCAACTTACATCTCGCTAGTACATGAGTTGTTTCTATAGACTTACCTTCAGCTAATTCAATAGGAAACTTAGCATCTAACGGGGTTGGTGTTAAGTCTAAGAGTTTACTAAAGGCTTTCGATACAAAACTCCTATCAGCTCCAGTGTCAAACAAAATAGAAGCAAAACATTCGCTCATAGGGAACTTACCAGGAACCACATTCAGATTGCTGCGGGCCTCGCCCGATCCAATGACGAAAGCTCTACCTTTACTACCGTTTCCGTTATTGTTGTTGCCTTCATTCCTCTTATTCTGCTTCAGTTTTGGACAATCCTTCCAGAAGTGACCCTCCTGACCACACTCAAAGCACCCTTTCATTGTTGCAGGCCGTTTTGGAGCACCCTTACCCGCTAGGTCTCCCCTACAGTCCTTAGCTTGATGACCCAATTTACCGCATCGCAAACAGTTGATACGGTCACAAAGGCCAGCATGGTGATAGTTTCACTTGTTGCACTTTGGGTACTTTCCAGCATAGCCACTCGAACCCTGTCCGCCACCGTTGTTGTTGTTGTTGGAACCCTGATTATTGAAGTTCCGAGTGAGTTCGGGTCTACGGTGGTGTTGTTGCTGTGGAGGGTTCGATGATAAGGACCTGGTGTTGTTAAACTTCCTCTTTCCATTCCCAGAGTTGTTGTTTTTGTTGTTGTTGTTGTTGTTGTCAGTGCTTGAGTTATCAAGGGTTTTAAAGGTGGAACCTCTAGGTGGTAACGCACCATGGGCCACTGCTTGATCCGTCAGCTTGTGGGCTATTCGAGTCGCTTTCTAAATAGTGGTCGGTTTGGAAGACGTCACTATACCCTGAATCTGGGGTACCAAACCATCAATATACATCTCAATCCTCTTACTTGGTGGGTCTGCCATCCGCGGGCACATCACCGCCAGTTCCTGAGAACGGGTGGTGTAGGCTTCAATCCTAGAGCCCACCATCTTCAAAGGCCAAAATTCTGACTCCAGTTTGGAGATCTCCTCTCTAGGACAATACTCCTCTCGCATCATATTCTTGAATTCTTCCCATTTCATAGCATTCGCTAACTCCAATCCGAGTATTTGCACATTTGAATTCCACCAAGTGAGCGCTGAATCTAGTAGTGTTCCAGCAACAAACTTAACCATGCTGGCTGGTGGACAGTTGCACATCACAAAGGCTGACTCCGCCGTCTCTGCCCAGCGCAGGAACCCTATGGCTCCCTCAGTGCCCTTAAACTAATTGGGTTTACATGAGATTTCATCATCTGACTACACGTCCGAGTGTGCCTCCTCCTCAAGGGGCTCTTCCTCCGGTTCCTCTTTGGGTTCCTCCTTGGGATCTTCTTCAGGATCCTCTTCCTGTCCAGCTGCATTCGGGGCAATTTACGCCTCTAGTGTCTCACAACGAGTTAGATCTACCGCTTCAAGGCTTCTTTCTTTTCAAACTTCGTTCTGCAAGTCTGTCATCTCTGATTGCATCTTGGTCAATACCTTCATTTGCTGCACATGAGCATCCTGAACTTCCTTCATAGCTTCAGTCAGGTAGGTAAGTCTCCTCCAAGCATCAGCTCCATCCTCTTTCAGTTCAGTAACCTTCGCTCTCGTCGAGTGCATAATGTCAACTTCACGCTCTAAACAGGAGGCGAGAGCTGTGAAAGCACGCTCCATTGGTTGGGTTAGAGGTGGTAATGTGTTGAAGGAAATAGGACAACCCGGGAGAGGTCGTGGGGGAACTTGCTCACGGTAAAAAAATCCGTTCGATCAAACTTGGGTACCAATCCCAATTACCGTTGCACTCGCAAACGTCTCCAGATGGTCGGTGCCTCTTCGATGCAGGGGCTGCTAGTGTTGGGACTACTCGAGGTGGTGACGGGTTAGGAAGTTGCGGTTCCTTTCCTGAGGCGTGGGACACCAGGTCAGATGATGATGATGGCGTTGACATCCCCACAGGATAAGTCGTGTATGGGTTACGCGCATATGAGTGAATGAGGAAAAGAGATAAAGATAACGAATAACTAAATATATAATATATATTTTGATATTCAGTGCGTAAAATTATAACTAATGGTTCGTTGCGGTTAAAGTCTAGTATGAATGCATTTCTAGTTCGCTATAACCAATGGCTCTGATACCAATTTGTCACACCCTCAAAATCCACTAACGGAGTTTTACCGTCAGAGGGTGTGAGCTAACAGGTTCGGAATCATTAGTTATAATCAAACACCATATTTAAAGTTTTCAAAACCAACAAGACATCAAGTCTTAAATGAAATGCGAAAGCGTAAATTGTAAACCAAAAAGTTGCGCCACACAGGACGACGTAAAAACCCAAGTTATCAAGATAAAAATTTAAAGGAGTTTTTAAAGAAATGGGGTTTAGCGAATGCATGTCATATACCGCGCGCCCGCCTCGGCTACCAGAGAATAACATACTAAAAGTGTTAACACAAAGGTTGGTGAGTTCACAAGTTTATACAAATAAATAAAACGTTTGCGTTTCCGTTTGCGTTACCAAATAGTGTTAAGTCAATTATATATCAATAGGTAGCTAACCTATCAAGCATGCATTACTAAGTGTTCGACACCGAAGCTGACTGTTTATCAATTGCCTTGCCACCATGTCAACCACGACCATGGTAATGTGTTAGCCAAGATTACACCCACTCGACCTACAGTCGAGTTTAGAGTTGGGTGGGGTTTGTCAAACCCAGTAGTACTACTCAACAGTGACTCGCTATTATCCAAATATTAACCGGTTCGATGTTATGAAGGACTTTAGTTGGTTTGTTTGCCACTTAGTCTTACAAGTGATATATAAAGAATAACAAAATCTAAAGCGTGGAGTATGTTATCCCCCCCTAATAAAAGCGTTTAAAAAGAGTAAAAAGGGGTCGTGAAACTCACTGTTTGCGAAGATAACAAAAAGAATCCGAGAGAGGTGTGCGTCACAGAAAATCCTCACTAGTGCTCTAAAACAAAAATGAGATTTTCTAAGTATTTATACTATGAGTGAGTCCCTAGACTCAGCACATAAAACTTATGCATGAGATACGTTTCGTGTTTCGTTTGTGAAATAAGTGCGAATCGACAAACACGTTGGTGATAAGCTACATGCGTGAATAAATATCGTGTCAAGTGTTACTATTGTACATTACTAGTAAACTAACTCCCACAAGGGTAATAAAGTCATACACATAGCAAACATCGATCAACTATGCACTTTTCATGTTAACTTAAGTAATTCAGCAGCTATTTTATGCAGGCATATTTTCACTCAACAAGATTACTCTATTTAATAAATCAATACACGTCCAATAAATCACCAAAAATCATCACAAAAGCACACTTGAGTTAGGTTTCTGAAAATAGTTTTATTATATTTTTATCATATAGGGTTTTCTCCCAATGAACAAAACATCACAGTAAACACAGCAGTCATTATCATGCGCAACAGGATTTTATTTGTTATTCCCGTTACATGGAAAATCCAATTAACGCAATATCAATTGGTTTAGCTTCCTAACTCAAAATATAAAGTTTCAGAAGTGGAATCAACCCCATTGGTCTTGTCGTTTATGAGATATCTTAGTCGTAAAACAGCCTACCAGCAGGCTTCCCGAATCAGACTTGCACAAAAGATTTGTAAAATAATAAAAACTAACTTTTACACGTCCAAAAATTACAAATTCAGACTTTTTAGAAACTAGACTTGACCTACCACATCATAGAGTCAATAATTACTTCCAAACACAATATTAACATCAAGTTACAGCCATTTAAACACGAATTCAAGAATCTATTCAGCATCAGTTTTCATCAAAACTCAACATACAATTAACCTATGCACTATAACTCATACATACAACCCTCTAGATGCATAATCCACCAACCATGCATCTCAATTTCACTTTACATACACAATTAGGGTTTTACTTCAAAGTTCAATTTCAAGAAACATGCAATTAACAATAATAAACAACACAACTAGTTATCAATTCACTAGAAATCATCAACAAACACATAATTAAACCCTAACTCATCATCAATCATCACTTTCAAGATTTAGGGTTTTGATTAACACCTTCAATAGCATAATTAAACTCATAGAATGACTAAAGGGGATGTTAATTACCTATCTAGCACCTTGAATCCTTCACAACAATCTTGAAATCACTTTGTATGTATGTCTGTGTGGGTTACGGCTGCCAAGAGAGGGAGTTAGGGTTGGGTAATAATCTGATTATAATATTAATTATGTTAAATTTAACCCCCAAACCTTCTAGTTAATCAATTTCTAGCACAAACAAAGCACTTAGTCACATATAACCATATATTATCACAACCTAATACATATTGTACCAGGTACTTGTTTATTATATTTATTATTTGTTCGCCAACGGTTTGAGTCGACTCGTGTGTGTTTCGGTGAAATTCCAAAAGACTACTTGTGTAGTTATTGTCATGCGTCATTTAAACCCTAGTTTAAATGTAATGAGATATGCGTTACAGCTCGTGTGATCCTAAGTTTGAATTAACGGAGTTCGGATTAACGGAGTTAACCTGAAATTGATGAGTGTCACAACCTCCACCTCCACCTCCACATCCTGCTCCTACTCTTCGACCCACACAACAAGTACCTGATTGGGCAGAAGGGTACAAAATAGACCCCGAAGCGGAATACGAACCACCAATACACTCTCCTCCAATTACAAAAACAAAAGCAGATGGTTACGACTCTGAACCCGACCTCTTTTACTATGTTAGTGATTCGGACGAGTCATGGGACTACTACAATTGGGGGAGAAAATAAGTTGTTTAAAGTTTAATTATGTTGTAAGATTAGTGTAAGTTGAATGTTTAATTTACATTTGTTTAATTATGTAGAGGGAGGAAGGAAGAAAGAATAGCTTAATGTTTAATTTAGAAAATAAATATGGTTGTTAAGTCCAATGGTCAAACGTGGTTAAGTACATATGCTACTATAACATATGTCAACATATAATGAAAATATGTTAACTTTCAACAACATACGTTAACATACAACAAACATATGCTGCCTTTATAAAAACATATGTTAAAAAACAATGGATATAACAATTAAGATACAATTTCAAGTCCATTTCTTTCAACAACAAAACACACAGATGCAACCATAATGAACATATGACAAACATAAAGGGGAATACAGTAACGTAAAAATAAAAACAACAAAACATCTAGATTACATTACTAAAAAAGAGTTCAACATTACAACTACAAATACCAAAATAGAAAATTAAAGTAAAAGAAAAAACAAAAGAAAGTAAAAAAATTAGGGTGATACATAAGGATTGTAATCACCCCATTGGTTATAACGAACTGGACTTAGTTGAGCCCATTGCCACAACAAGCATTCATCTCCCATCAAACTTGGATATGGGTGGTCACCGTCACACAAGACGCAAAAACCAAAATCTTTACCAACAGGAGGAACATCATTTCTATTGTAAAGAAAAGGCTAAAAATTAAAGTCAACCATTGTTTGATTTTTTTGTTAATACTTCTTTTTGTGGAGGAAATTCATTTTTTATTTTATAATTATAATGGAAATCATAAGATATAATATCTTATAATTATAATATTGATTTCAAAAATTACAAAAATGAATATGTGTTTCTTTTGTTGTTGATTATGAAACAACTTTTGTCTTAATTGGTTTTAACACACTAAAAAATGTTTTGTGTAATTGGATATGGTGTTTTTTTATAGCTTTTATAAAATAGACTAAGTGTTCTAAGCAAAATTAACACCAGTTAGTTTTTAGTGTGTTTTCCTGGTAATTCAACTAGTGTGTTTTAGCTCATCAACGTGCAAGGTTTATGTGTAGTGTGTACTAATGTTATTGTGTTTTAATTATTGATGTTCATTATGTTCAACATATTGTGTTTCAAGTTATCATATTCAACATATTGTGTTTTCAGTTCATTGTTGCTCATGGAGTTGGGTTTTAATCATTGTTAGACGAATTATTCATTGCTAGACGCATTAATGTGTGTTTTAACTGTAATTGAATATTTTGTGTATTTTTCTATCATTGTGTTTTAGTTCTTAATACCATGTGTATTTCCATTACTGTGTTTTAATTCTTTGTGTTGGTGATGTTCAACATATTGTATTTTAGTTCATCATATTCAAATTATCGTGGTTTAGTTCATAATGTTGTTCTTGATGTTCTAGTGTGTTTTTATGGTAATTCAGCAAGGTTCATGTATAGTGTGTATTAATGCTACTGTGTTAATTATAGGTGTTCATGATATAGTTCGTTATATTCTTGGTATTCTGTTTTAAATTTGGATGAAAATATGATAATTAAAACTATAATAAATGTTTCCGTATATAATATAACACATGAGACGATTATGCCCTTTGACATGATATTGTTCGTTATATTCTTGGTATTCGGTTTTAAATTTGGATGAAAATATGATAATTAAAACTATAATAAATGTTTCCATATATAATATAACACATGAGACGATTATGTCCTTTGACACATCTTTTTTGGCCTTTAAAATAAAACACACCCCCAATTATCTCAACTTTCCATCTTAACCGTTGATTGCTAAGATCCAACGCTGCATATTTCTTCCTACACTTTTTAGACACTCTTAACTTTTTATTATAACCTCTCCCTATATATATATATATATATATATATATATATGGGTGGGATCTAGAGAGAACACCTTTTAAAGAGAGAACTAGAGAACCAGTAAAGAATTTATTTTAACTATATATTTTTTGATTTTGTGTAACATTCTAAATACTATAATAATAAATAAAAGGAAGTGATGCTCGTTTATCTTAATATGTGTTAATATTTAATTAAAAGTAAATATAAAAAAGGAGTATGGACTTGGATAATAAAAGATGGATTAAAGGGATGGGTAAGGGCCTGAGGTCAATGGGCTTAAGGGTATAAATACTCCCTTAAACCTCCCTAAAACCCTAAAACCCTCATTTCTATCTTTCTTTTTCTATACACACTCTAAAACACACACACCTCTTACCTTACACGGCCGTGACCTAAAAGGAAGGATTCAAGACCAAAATCAAGCAATATCTTGATAGATCATGGATATACAAGAAAGATACAAGATCTTTGTTCATAACCAAGCTAACCCGTAGCCTAGAGACGTCAAAAGGTATGTGCTTTACGCTTAAAGGTTATGTTTTATGAACGGTTTGCCCTAAAACTTAGCCTTAGGGTAGATCGGGCATGAATGAGCCATAAAGTTATAAACTTGATGTTTAAAATGGACTTAATAAACTAGATCTAGCTTAAAAGCGATAAAGGTCGAAGCTTTATGATTAGCCGAACTAGATCTTGGGCAAGACGTGTTGGGAGACGGTTTCGGGCTAGTATGGAACCAAAATAAGAACTTCCTTGTTAAAATACCTTTAGAAAAAGAGGATAATAGAAGTGAAAATAGCAGCTAACTCGAATACAATATGCATGTCGAATACATGTATAACTCGATTACAATGAAAGGGGCCGAATACATGCATAACTCGATTACAATGAAAGGGTTTGAATACACGCATAATTCGATTACATGTATGACTAGATTACAATGCATATGATCGATTAGATGTATAACTCGATTACAACACATATGTTCGATTACATGTATGACTCGATTACAATGCATATGTTAGATTACATGTATAACTCGATTACAATACAAACGTTCGGATACACTAAGGGGACTCGATTACATGTCCATACCCGAATACAATCATGGACTCGCATACAATATGCATATTAGCATACATTGTTGAATTCGAATACAATGTACATAGTTAGATACATTGATGATCTGCATACAATTTATATACACTCGAATACAGTACAATATATATATATATATATATATGCATTCTAATACATTAAAGGAGAAAGAAAGATTATGCAAGTGATGGGTATTCGAATGCACGAGGAAAGAAAGGAAGGAACACAATATGTTTAAGTTTAAAATTATATTCTAAGTAAATTCTATTTTAAAACAAGACCATTAGAATAGACCAGACTTAGCCATTTTGACTGAAACATAAATAATGTGATTAGGACAAGTATTGATACATGTAGTTAATGTATAGTCAGCCGGGCTCAGTGAAAGAGGGGAATAACAATTTACGTAGAACGTAACAGAATCCAGGTGAGTTTCTAGCCCCGTCTCCTTGCTATGTTTTCGGGGATGTGTGCATACTCAATGTGAACGTTAATACACTTACCTTAAGTGGTATGTGTATGTCTATACGATGAATGTGATAGTTATGTTATATTATTAATGTATGCTTGACAGTGCGTGAACGATCTTCGGATATTGCACGTATTGTTAAGGGAAGGTATTGTGTAGCAAGTATGAATTGATTATATGAAAGAAAGTAAGTATGAATAATGCATGTATGATATATATGTATATATGTATGAATGTTATAAAGATAATGACAAAGAAATGTAAAGTATGGTTGAATGGTAACGAAAGGGAACTGGGCCCAAATAATACTCAAGGCAAGAGGGAACCGAACACTAATAATATTCGAGGCAAGAAAGAACCGAACCCTAAAAATATTCGAGGCAAGAGGGAACCGGGCCCTAATAATACTTGAGGCAAGAGGGAACCGAACCCTAATAATATTCGAGGCAAGAGGGAACCGGGCCCTAATAATACTCGAGGAAAGTAGGGCGTAATGCTCTTTAAAACATAATGTATGAATATGAAAGAAAGAAGGTATGAAGGTAAGTAATTATATTATAAACGAAAGCATAAAATTATGATGTATGTACGAATGTACGTAATTATGAATGTGTTGTATGTTGTATGATTAACTGGAACTCACTCAGCGTAGCTGACTTTTAGTATGCACGCAGGTGAGTAGAATGAGACAGCTAGCTTGAGCGGGTCACATGGTAGAAGAATAGGAGGCTGGCATCCGAAGACTCATGATGTTTTTATGTTTAATGTTTTTATAAAATGAAAGACATGATGTTTGTTTAAGACAAGTTATGAATTGTTGTGAATGTTTAATGAAAGTTTTATATTCCATGTAAAGTTTTAATTAACTCTGATATTTAGAAGTGTGTTTATGAGTAAATCCAACGTCCAAAGTGAGGCACCGGTAGCGGGGTCTTACAAGTCGGTATCAGAGCAAGGTTTAGGAGAATTTAGCATCCTACATGCTTAGACTCGAACAGAGAATGAGATTTAAGTAAGGAAGGGAAAATATGCCAGCTCAAGATAGCTATGTGTCACTCAAGCAAGCTAAGTAAAGGTAAAGTGTATGGTTAAATAATGTGTATTAATGTTAGCTTAATTGCTAAGGAAAGGATATGTGAATGTTAGGGATAAGATTAATTGATTGTTTGATTGATTAACTGTTTAAAAGTAGAACTTAGCACAAATAGACTCATAAGGGGAAGTGTATAGGACACAGAAGGTAACGTGATCAGCTAATCACAGCAGGCCACTGTTATTAACTATTAGCCTTACTATCCTCGTACTAAATAGTTCCTTGAGTGATGATGCTTGTTATTCCTTATAGAATACGAATTCCTGGAGCTAGGAAGGTTGCTGGACTAGGAGATCGTACGGGACGTCGTGGTAAGCCACGCATTGTCCGAGATCCTTTTGAAGAACCAGCAGCTAAGCATCATGATACCATCTGGGTGATTGTGGACCGTCTGACGAAAAGTGCTCACTTTATGCCTATACGAGAGGCTATCTCGTCATAAGAGTTAGCAAGTTTGTTCATAAAAGAAGTTGTGACTAAGCATGGAGTGCCACTGTCGATTATGTCTGATAGAGATACTCGATTTACTTCGCGATTCTGGAAGAAGTTCCATGAAGCCATGGGGACAAGATTGAACATCAGTACGGCGTAACATCACCAAACAGATGGAAAGTCTGAAAGGACGATCCGAACCCTTGAGGATAAGCTACGTGCTTGTGTCCTAGACTTTGGAGGAAGTTGGGATAATCATCTGCATCTAGCAGAGTTCTCCTATAACAACAACTTCCATTCAAGCATTGGTATACCACCGTTCGAGATGATGTATGGAAGACATCGTAGAACTCTTGTTTGTTGGGGAGAGATTGGTCAGAAAGACATGGGAAGCCTATAGGTTGTGCAAGAAACTTCTTCAAAGTTTGATCAGATCAAGGCAAGGATGAAAGTTGCTCAAGACCGTCAAAAGTCGTATGCTGATAAGCGGCGACGACCAATCGAGTTCAACGTTGGTTACAATATGATGCTCAAGGTCTCGCCGTGGAAATGAATTATTCGTTTTAGGAAGAGAGGGAAGTTGAGTCCAAGGCCAAGCCCATAGACAAAGCCCAAGCCTAAACCAAAATCACTCTTGTGATTTCAGTTTTACATACATCAAGTCATTGACCATCTTATGTGAAATACATTAACTTGCCGAATATATTGGTCCCGTCTTAGTCATGTTGTATCAGTTTGATGCGCATCAGGCTTGCCAATTTATCGAAAACCTTTAGAATCTTCAGTTCAACATGATCAACAATAATATCTTCTGCATATGGTGTTCTACCATTCCCCCCTTTTTGATTGCATCATCCAATCTTTAACTTCATATAATTCATATGTTTCCGTTGCAAGGAAGCAATCTTGGAAGAATAATCAACTTTGATAGAAAGATCAATCAAAAGTTATTTTGAAAATATTCAAACAAAATAAAATAAACATATTATTGTAATTTTTTTATTTTTTTTATTTTTAGTGATTTTCTCGAAAAGACTTGATATGAGATCGTACCAACATAACAAACTATATTACACATTATTTTTAATATACACTCAACTTACAACTTTTGCAAATAAGTTGGGATCAAATTATTCTAAGTCCGGCCTAGGAACATTTTTCAGCACACACATGACATACTTTTCTAGATCTGGTCCATTGTTGGTATTGGTGTACACTTAAACACATGCTCGTAATACTTACTCAGAGGAATAAGACCGGACACAATTTAGGTTCTCATGAGTTACTGGGACCCACACTTAAAAGCCTAGAAACCAATTTGCCAAGTTTCATTACAGTTTTACCGAATCAAGTCACCCCAACTTGACTTAAACCTTTTGCCAAAGATCAAAATTAGTTTTGACACAATCGCACAATTACAACCTACGAACTCTAGTTTGGTCCTTGAGTCTCGTCGTTATTTGAATAGCAAGACTGACCGACAATAGTTTCCTTCATAGTGATTTAATATAACATGTTGGTAGCTATTGCTTGTGCAATTAGCTATTTGCCTTTTTGGCTTTATTTGCAATATGCAATTTGAATTGAAATTTCTTTAAGGCATGTGCCTCTTAGATAGTTTGGCTCTTTTAATAATTTCATCATGTCAGACAAATTTACAGATTGCTTCAAGAATACGGTCTGCACCACCGCGCAACATAGTGCCAAGCAAATATTGTCTTCCGCTAGCGTCAACGTTCAGGTTTACGCCATCTCACAACAATGTACGGAGTTTCATAGGTATAAATACGTATACCCACACACATACACACAAACACACACACACATATATATACTAGCTTTTGACCTGCATGTCACGCGGGTTACTTTAGATTTTTTAAATCATAGATTATTTGAATATATAAATCCACTGTTTTCTTCTAAAATTTGAACATGCTCAACTTTAGTTTTTCATCTGTTAATCTCCTGCTCAAATCTTGACACCTCTAACAAACAACCATAATCTCCAGATATTCATATTCAAACAATAAAATATACAACAACTAATAAAAGCATATATCACAACTCGTGAATCTGAATCGTCCCTTGTCCTTTATAAGAATCATTTTTTCTTCGTTTGTAAGATGTGACAATCATGATGTATAGCAATCCAAGCCAACAAAATCCGTCGAATTTGTTACTTTTTTAGTAACTCTTCCATCTATCTTGAAAAATATTGAAAATATTTAAGGTATTCTCAAAACACTATTGGATCAAAGTACCTAAATAACGAACACACATTATAAAAAACATAACACAAATATGTATTCCATAATCAGTTATAAGTCAACCTACCATCCGAGCGGAAAGCTAACACGCTTTGCTGCTGTAGTTATATTTTCTTGTTCATTTGTTAAGGCGTTAGCCCGTTCACAATTAACGACCAATCCTATTTCTCCACTTTGCAGATCCTATGTTAAATATATCCAACATAAATCGATTCAAAGATGTTAAATATACATTGTGAATAATCGACCTCGCAATTTTGGAACAAACTAAGCAAATGAAATATGGAGTTAATATTAGGGTTTCGCGGGAGAAAAAATGAAGAAAGAATGGGGATAACAGAAAAACGTTGATTAGACAAAATAAGAAACGGGTGATAGCCAATGGTTACCTTTGTTTCAATTCGTACAGTGCCACCACATCCTGAAACCATCAACATTTATGGATGAGAACAGCGAGCTGTTGGGTTCGTAGGCCTTGTTGGCCTGGTTTATTATTTGAAGTCCAAAGGGCAGAAGTTGTTGGGTGCCCAAACCGAAGCCCGGCCCGGTTTGGTTGTCTTGTTTAATAGGATACAAACCCTAGTCGTATCTCTATATATTTGACATTATGTTATTGTAATCTTTTGTCACTCCATAAAAAATATCTAGTTGCCACCCGTGGACGTAGGTCAGTTTAGACCGAACCACGTTAAATCCTCGTGTTCGTTTATTGCTTTCGTGTTTGTGTTCAGTTCGTGTGTGTGTTTAATCCTAACAAGTGGTATCAAAGCCATGTTTGGATCACATGTAGAACACGGGAACCCACCGAGTCGCCGCCAAACCTCCAGCAGCAGCCACCCTACTGCGCTAGGGTTACGCAGTCGTCGCCGTCCGATTCTTTCCTCCTCAACAACCGGTTGCCGCGGTCGATTGCCCTAAAAGATTGGAGTGTTTGGGTTCCGTGCGAAACAAGTTAAGCAATGCATCACCACCGTTCAGGTTTGTTTACCTATTTGCTCGTTTGAAAACCGTGATTAGCTTTATTTTTTTGGTTTGTGTCGATTGCCATTGACGACACTTATTGCCGATATATATCCTTGAAGCACCGGTTTTGGTTGGTATTGACCAGAAAGAAAAGTTGGCATTATTTTTTTTCTTGGAGTGCGTGCCCTAAAAGAGAAAGAGAAGCAAACAATTGTTTTGTTATTCCTAAGGTATAAGGTTTGACCAGATCTTATTTGGAGCAAGTTATTAATATCTTTGGGCCTTTAAATACAAGGGTAGTGGGCCTAATGTGTTTAAGTTTTTGTGGGTAGAAACTCTTGGTATTTTAGCTCATAAATAATTTGGGTCAAGTTCCTACTTTGCAAAGAATTAGCCAAGAACGCGTTAATCAAGATCCTATTTTAGTTGAAGAACAGTCATCAAATCAGAATAAATTTTTAAAGAATTAGCCAAGAACGTGTTTTCAAGTTTTAGCCAAGAATTAGCCAAGAACGTGTTTTCAAGTTTTATCGTTTCAGTTTATAGTTATAGTTTTTGATTTACAGTTCGTTATTCCGATGCGTTTAAATAGGTTGATTGTTTAACAGAGTTCAGTAGAACAACCGTTAAGTTCTGGCCTGTACCATTGTTGCGTCTATCTCTGTTTTTTATCTAGGTTTTCGTTTTAGCCATTGTCATGGAAGAAGACGGAAATGTTTTAATACAGAAGTTTGAAGGACAGAACTTTGGTTGGTGGAAGATGCAAATTTAAGCACTACTTTGTCAGAATGATTTGGATGTATTGTTTGAGGTGGAAAAACCAGAAAAGTTGTTAGAAGCAGATTGGAAGAATTTAGACAAGAAAGCTAGGGCTTGTATTACTTTGTCGTTGTCGGAAGATGTGGCATTTAACATCATGAAAGAAACCACAACCCGTGGTATGACAGAGGCACTATCCAACATGTATGAGAAGCCTTTTGCAACAAATAAGGTTTACCTTATCTGAGAGCTAGTGACAACCAAAATGAAAGAGGGTGGGTCAGTTACAACACATATTAGTAATCTTAATTCGAACCTCTCCCGCTTAGTGTCAGTCGGCATTAAGTTTGATGATGAAGTTCATGGTATTTTGTTATTATCCTCTTTACCCGAAAGTTGGTCACAAACAGTGACTGTGGTTTGTAGTTCGTCTACAAAAATTACCTTTGATGGGATTTAGGATTTGATTCTTGGAGAAGATTCAAGACGTAGAAGTTCAGGTGAATCAACGGGTAATATATTAATCATAGAAGGCAGAGGTAGGGGGAAACAACGAGGTAGTGGGAGCAGGATGAGGAGTTAGTCTAGGGCTTATAAAGATATTGAATGCTGGGGTTGTTAAGAGAAAGGACACTTAGTGTCCGAATGGTAAGAAAGAGGTGAATGTTACAGAAGACGACATAGATGACAGAGTCAGTAGTGATGAGTTTTTAGTTCTTAGTGTTGAGAGTAACGTTGATTCTTGGGTGAAAGATTCCGGTGCATCATTTCATGCCACTCACTGTAGTGAAACGATGAAGAATCTTAAGGTTGGGGATTTTGGAAAGGTTCGACTTGAGAATGATGATATTCTTGAGGTTACGGGTATGGGAGATGTTGATTTGATAACTTCAGCAGGTACTTCTTGGACTTTGAAAGACGTGAGAGTTATTCCAAGTTTAAAGAAACGTTTGATTTCAGTTGGGCAGTTGGATGACCAGGGGCACGATGTAAAGTTCGGGAATGGGCAGTGGAAAGTAGTCAAAGGGAATTTCATGGTTGCTCGTTGCAAGAAAATGGGCTCGTTGTATATGGTCGATATGTCACCGAAAGGAGTGAATTCAGTTTTGGTGAAAGACAAAGTCTGGTTCACAAAATCTTGTGGGCAGAAGAAGGTTCGTTTTGCAAGTAACAAACCCAGAGCCAGAGTGAAGATTCATGATGAACAAGCTAGGAAGGTTAAATCAGTCAAAGGACATCGTGACAGTGGGAGCATGGGTCATGTTTCAGCTACAGTTCCAGGTCGACAGTGGATTAAGAAAACCAGTATTCCAGTTGTAAAAATCTCTCCAGTGGATTACTTGCTGAATATGTTTGTTCTTGTGATATCTCAGGATCCGGCAGTTCGCTCAGTTGGAGCCGGTAGGGCAGAGAACGGGTCATGGGCAGTTTTAGCCGTAACTGATGTGTTGGAGCTCCGGGGAGCTTCAACGGGCATTTAGGTTAATTGATAATAAGGCGGTGGCACTAGAAGTTTAATGTTTAGATTACAGAAGTACGACCAGGAGTGCAAACGAGAGTACTCAAGGCCTTCGAGTGGGAGATTGTTGGGTTCGTAGGCCTAGTTGGCCCAGTTTATTATTTGAATTCCAAAGGGAAGACAGTTGTAGGGTGGCCAAACCGAAGCCCAGCTCGGTTTGGTTATTTTGTTTAATAAGATACAAACCCAAGTCGTATTTCTATATATTTGACGTTATGTATTTGTAATCTTTTGTCACTCAATAAAGAATATCTAGTTGCCACCGTGGATGTAGGTCAGTTTAGACCGAACCATGTTAAATCCTCGTGTTCGTTTATTGCTTTCGTGTTTGTGTTCGGTTCGTGTGTGTGTTTAATCCTAACACGAGCAACAGTTGACAAGTGAGTGGCAACCTGAGCCAATAGACGTGGCGCAATGCCGAGGAGCTAACGAAGGTTTTCGGGGTCACACCATTATACATCCCCAAAAGTAACTCTTGTGGTAATATTCTTGTTTATCAACTTTTAATACATGAGTATATAAGCTTTTGAAAGCACATAATTAACCAACATTTCTCTTAGAATCAACAAAAATAACTTTTTGTTATAATATTTCAAAGCAAAGTGTATAACAAAACCATAATAAGAAATAAAAAGAATGCACGTTATTTATAATTATATTTAATATTTTAAAAAATTAATAAAGGTACTTGCATGTATAGGTAACAACTTTAGAAAGTTTGTAACAATTTTCTTCTAAGTGCAGATCAGAACAATCATCTACTCTTTATAATATACCTTTAGTTTCGTCAAACAAAAGCCGCCATCTTGACGTTTATAAAGAACAACACAACATGTAAGCGAACTGAATATTCAGTTAACCATTAGGCAGGAACTTCGCCTATATAAACGAACGAACATGAACACACGTCTTGGCTTTAAATAGCGTGAAGCGCTCTGATGCATAATGTCCCAAAATTCGTTGTGCGATGCGTTTTGCATGATGCGAGCGCATCATGTATCTGATGCGTTGTTTGTTAAAATAATTCTAAAAAAATTATTATGCATGATATTTTTATATCTTAACTTTTATACTTTTAAAAAATAAATAATATGGGTAAATAAACATAAATGAACAGTTTTGCTGGTTGTATACCGAAACTAAAATTTAGCTACTAACTTGGAAACACGGGTAAAAGCAGTAAATGAAAATTTTGCCGATTGTTAGACCCAATATATTTTATATATAATGTTTTAAAAATATTGAAAAGCCTCTAGTTCAAATTTACAACTAAAAAAGCCTCATGTACTAGCAGATGATAACAATTTTAGGGTTTATATAATCATATATCAATTTAGCCGCCATCTCCTCCTCCTCCATCCCCAACCTTCTACAACGATTCTTCTTTATCATCTCCAGGCAAGGAATAACTTCCATAACTAAAATATCCAACCCAATTTTCAATTGAAAAGGTTCAATTCTAGCCCTAATTACACGTTGCGCGCATCATGAAAAGGGCCACAATATGCGAAATCCGCCGCAATATTGGCGCAACATGTAACCCCAACGCGTCGCAACAGTTGATGCGCCCAAGACCTCGCAACAGCGCTTCAGCGCAATATGTGCGCAATTTAAAACCAAGACACACGTCTTGTTCATTTATGTTCTTAAATGTTCACTTATTTAAATCCACTTATTTTTGTTAATATATGTTTGTTAGTTTACGTTTTGTTTAAGTTCGTTCGTTTCTACTCGTTAATGTATCCATTTAAAAAGTTTTGGCTCATTACAACTTAGTTTAATTTTAATAACTTTTTTAAGCCCCATGGCCAACGAATTGTTCTTCACTTACTTATAACTGGTTTAAGCTCAGTTATGTTCATTAATCTATCTTAAGTTATGTTTCTCCATTAATATTTATTTTATTAACTAAAGAAGATGAAATTTCCTTTCGTTTAACTGTTCATGTTCGATTTTTTGTTTGGTTAAAGTTAAACGAACAAACATGATACTCCATTCATGTTCGTTCGGTTCGTTTACCATGTTAACTTTCGTTCCATATAGAAATCAGACCACAATAAGCTACTATTTTGTTCTTTACCCGCCCACATTCTAACTTATAGATTGCAATTTTGATCTTATATGAGTTAATAATAATAAGTTAATAACAATTAAGAAACAAAAACATTTGCAGACATATGTTGTCATTCTATCCAATGGAGACCCCAATCGATCATACAGACCCCTGAGTTTCATAACCCTATCTTCATCAAGTTGTCATTCTATCCAATGGAGCAACAGAGCAAACGGCACTTGCGAACCGCCGCTGGGATTTGTCCTAGTTTATGGAAGCGGTGAATGCATTAGCGTTAGCCTCTAAATGCATTAATGTCAGCCTATGAAAGCATTCATATATTTGAATTTAAATCGAATAATTCAAATTCAGCCTTAAACCCACCTTCTGTTCTTCAACCAGATTCACGCTATCTTTAAGATGACCATTGGCTACAACCACCACCGGTGCAATCATAGCAGCATCGCATTTGTGGTGGTGTTTTACGCTTGCTTATCCCACCCCTGCTCGATTTCCTAGACATATATGCTACCAGTAACCTAAACCCCCCCAAACAAACAAACAATACCAATTCATCAAAATTCAAGATTTGTAAACTTTAATCAAGAAAAACACCCACAAACAATACCAGTTTATCAAAATTCAAGGTTAATAAAGTGTAATAAAAAAAGGTCAAAACCTTATGCTAAATATTGACAATTTATGTTGTTCTACAAACTATATTTGATTTAGCAGTAACAACTGGAATCAGGTTTTGCAAGACCTCCAGATTCCAAGATTGGGAAATTGGGTAAAATGGTATTTTCGGGATCACATAATAGGACTTTGTGGCGTTTCCAAGAGAACCTAACAACATTCCTAAAGACATTTGTAAGGCCCTGTTACCGATGCCTCACTTTGGACGTTGGATTTACTCATAAACACAGTTCTTAATATCAGAGTTGAATAAAATTTTCGTGGAATATTAAAACTTTCATAAAATATTACATAATAATTCATAACTTGTCTTAATTAACCGTTCTTGACTTTCAATTTAAACATAAAGTCATAAAAACAACTTGTGTCTTCAGATGCCAGCTTCTTTATTCATCTTCCATGTGCCCTGCTCAAGCTTGCTGACTCATCCTACTCACATGCGTGCATACTAAAAGTCAGCTACGCTGAGTGAGTTCTAGTTAATCAGGCAACATACAATACATTCACATACTTACATATATACGTAACCGAAGATACATATTACATACCTAACCTGTTCATCGTTCTTCCATACACACACTTTCATTCGTTCGTACATACATAGTACATATGTAACTAACCTTACATTATAAAGAGCATTTCGCCCTACATACCTTGGATATTGTTAGGCTCCGGTACCCTCCATCCTCGGATGTTGTTAGGGTCCGGTCACCCTCCATCCTCGGATATTATTAGGGTCCGGTCTCCCTTTCTTCCATACAACCATACCATACTTTTCTATATATTCATAATTATAACTTTCATACATACATACATTATTTATACATCATATATAACAATCGTATCTTCAAACTATCATCTGCCGGTACATGCAATATCCGAAGATCGTTCACGCACCGTCAAGCATTCATTCATACATAAATCATATAAAGCATAACAATCGTATCTTCAAACTGTCACCTGGCGGTACATGCAATATCCGAAGATCGTGCACGCACCGTCAAGCATTTATTCATACATAAATCATATAAGGCATAACAATCGTATCTTCAAACTATCACCTGGCGGTACATGCGATATCCGAAGATCGTTCATGCACCGTCAAACATTTATTCATACATTAATCATATAGGGCATACACTTACCACTTAAGGTAAGTGTATTAACTAATCACATCGAGTAAGCACACAGCCCCGAAAACATAACAAAGAATGGGGCTAGAAATTCACCTGGATTTTGTTACGTTCTTCGTCCACTATTATTCCTTTCATTAAATGAGCTCTGCTAACTGTATATTAATCACGTGTATCAATATTTGTCCTGATCACATTATTCATATTTAAGCCAAAATGACTAAGTCCGGTCTAATCTAATAGTCTTGTTTTAGATTATATTTACTTAAAATATTTCATCCTCATGTCCTAATGTATTTGAATACATTGTATTCTAATGATAGATTGTAATCTAATTATCACATTGTAAGCTAATGATCACATTGTAAGCTAATGATCACTTTGTAAGCTAATAATCACATTATTATCTAATGATCACATTGTAAGCTAATGAACATTGTAAGCTAATGAACATTGTAAGCTAATGAAATTGTAAGCTAATGGACATTGTAAGAAAAACCCACGGAAGAGAAGAGGATCGAAGATATACCTATTGTGCGCGATTTTCCGGAAGTCTTCCCGGAAGATTTGCCAGGACTCCCACCCATTCGACAAGTCGAGTTCCAAATCGACTTAGCCACCGTGCGGCACCCATAGCACGAGCCCCGTATTGTCTCGCACCGGCGGAGCTTCAGAAGTTGTCCACTCAATTACAAGACTTGTTGGATAAAGTTTCATCCGTCCTAGCTCATCACCATGGGGAGCCCCTGTCCTGTGTGCCCGAAAGAAGGACGGGACTTTCCGCATGTGCATCGACTACCGGGAACTGAACAAGGTGATGGTCAAGAACTGTTATTCCCTACCCCGAATTTATTATCTTTTCGACTAGCTTTAAGGATCGAGTTACTACTCGAAGATCGATCTGAGATCTGGTTACCATCAATTAAGAGTGCGCGAAGAAGACATTTTAAAGACGGCATTCAGAAATCGGTACGGTCACTATGAGTTTTCAGTTATGCCATTCGGCTTAACAAACGCACCAGCCGTATTTATGGACCTCATGAACAGAGTATGCAAGGCGTATCTCGACAAGTTTGTTATTGTTTTTATTGACGAAATCCTCATCTACTCCAAGACCGACCATGAAGAAAACCTGAGGTTAATCCTGGAATTTCTAAAGAAGGAACAATTGTACGCAAAGGTTTCGAAATGCGAATTTTGGCTTTGCGAGGTTCACTTCTTTGGATATGTGATCAATGAGAGTGGTATCCATGTCGATCCAGGCAAGGTAGAGGCCATCAAAAAACTAGGAAGCACCTAAGACTCCGACTGAGGTGCGACAATTCCTAGGACTGGCTGGCTACTACCGATGTTTAATCGAGGGATTTTCAAAGATTGCTCAACCCCTCACCGCACTGAATCTCAAGGGTACTAAGTACAATTGGGGTGACGCGCAGGAGTCTGCCTTCCAACTGTTGAAAACCAAACTCGGTAGCGCCCCTATCCTAGCCCTCCCCGAGGGAACGAAAAATTTTGAGGTGCATTGTGACGCATCGATACAGGGTCTCGGTTGCGTGTTAATGCATATCGAGAAGGTTATAGCCAATGTTTCTTGACAACTACGGATCCACGAGAAGACCTATACGACCCATGACTTGGAACTCGGAGCCGTGGTGTTTGCTCTTAAGATATGGAGGCATTACTTGTACGGTACCAAGTTTACTATTTACACTGACCACAAGAGTCTCCAGCATATCTACGATCAGAAGGAGCTGAACATGCGACATCGTCGTTGGGTCGAACTACTTAAGGATTATGACTGTGCCATAAAGTACCACCCTGGTAAGGCCAATGTAGTGGCCGATGCTCTAAGCATAAAAGAAACCGATAAGCCTAGACGAGTGCGAGCATTACAACTCACGATTCATGCTAACTTACCTGATCAGATTCGTGATGCTCAAATCGAAGCTTTGAAAGACGATAACCTCCAGTCAGAACTCATGCGGGGCATGGACAAGCAGCTTGAAACCAAATCGGACGGGGTCAGATATTTCGAAAACCGGATTTGGGTCCCTCGATACGGAGACTTGAGAAACCTGGTGATGGACGAAGCACACAAATCCCCATACTCCATTCACCCTGGCTCAGATAAAATGTACCATGACCAAAAGGCACTTTACTGGTGGCCAAACATGAAAACCGACATTGCCACCTACGTGAGCAAATGTTTGACTTGTGCAAGAGTCAAGATGGAATATCAGAAACCATCCGGACTATTACAGCAACCGGAACTCCCAACGTGGAAATGGGAACACATTTCCATGGACTTCATCACGGTATTACCCAAAACACCGACGGGATGCGATACCATCTGGGTGATCGTTGACCGGTTGACTAAGCCTGCGCATTTCTTAGTGATCAAGGAATCGGATAAAATGGAAAGACTGACTCGCATCTACATAAAAGAAGTAGTGTCTAGACACGGAGTGCCTGTCTTAATCATATCTGATCGAGATTCTCGCTTCATTCCGCACTTTTGGAAGTCACTACAGAATACCCTAGGCACCCGCCTTGATATGAGTACAGCATACCATCCTCAAACGGATGGGCAAAGTGAACGCACCATTCAGACCTTGGAAGACATGTTGCGTGCATGCGTGTTGGATTTCGGAAAAAGTTGGGAACCCCACTTGCCCTTGGTAGAGTTTTCGTTTAATAACAGCTATCACGCAAGCATTAAGGCAGCGCCGTTTGAAGCGTTGTACGGACGAAAGTGTCGATCACCTCTTTGCTGGGCAGAAGTGGGTGATAGCCAAATCATAGGCCCAGAACTAGTGCTCGAAACCTCAGAAAAGATTGTCTAAATCCGAAGTCGCATGGAAGCAGCACGAGATCGTCAAAAGAGTTACGCCGACATGCGCCGAAAACCTCTAGAATTCCAAGTGGATGACATGGTTTTGCTGAAATTCTCACCTTGGAATGGTGTAGGTCACTTTGGAAAGTGAAACAAACTCAACCCACGATACGTTGGCCCATACAGGATAACCGATCGTATTGGTCCGGTAGCGTACCAATTAGACTTACCAACGGAACTCAGTGGCGTACATAACGTTTTCCATGTATCCAACTTGAACAAATGATGTGACACTCATCAATTTCAGGTTAACTCCGTTAATCCGAACTCCGTTAATTCAAACTTAAGATCACACGTGCTGTAACGCATATCTCATTACATTTAAACTAGGGTTTAAATGACGCATGACAATCACTACACAAGTAGTCTTTTGGAATTTCACCGAAACACACACGAGTCGACTCAAACCGTTGGCGAAAAAATAATAAATATAATAAACAAGTACCTGGTACAATATGTATTAGGTTAATATATGGTTATATGTGACTAAGTTTTTTCTTTTTCTAGAAATTGATTAACTAGAAGGTTAGCGGGTTAAATGTAGCATAATTAATATTATAATCAAATTATTACCCAACCCTAACTCCCTCTTCCCCCCTACGATCGTTCTTGTCCCCCTCTCCCTCTCTTGGCAGCCGTAACCCACACAGACATACATACAAAGTGATTTCAAGCTTGTTGTGAAGGATTCAAGGTGCTAGATAGGTAATTAACATCCCCTTTAGTCATTCTATGAGTTTAATTATGCTATTGAAGGTGTTAATCAAAACCCTAAATCTTGAAAGTGATGATTGATGATGAGTTAGGGTTTAATTATGTGTTTGTTGATGATTTCTAGTGAATTGATAACTACTTGTGTTGTTATTGATTGTTAATTGCATGTTTCTTGAAATTGAACTTTGAAGTAAAACCCTAATTGTGTATGTAAAGTGAAATTGAGATGCATGGTTGGTGGATTATGCATCTAGAGGGTTGTATGTATGAGTTATAGTGCATAGGTTAATTGTATGTTGAGTTTTGATGAAAACTGATGCTGAACAGATTCTTGAATTCGTGTTTAAATGGCTGTAACTCGATGTTAATGTTGTGTTTGGAAGTAATTATTGACTCTATGATGTGGTAGGTCGAGTCTAGTTTCTAAAAAGTCTGAATTTGTAATTATTGGACGTGTAAAAGTTTGTTTTTATTATTTTACAAATCTGTTGTGCAAGTCTGATTCGGGAAGCATGCTGGTAGGCTATTTTACGACTAAGATATCTCATAAACGACAAGACTAATGGAGTTGATTCCACTATGTGTATGACTTAATTGCCCTTGTGGGAGTTAGTTTACTATTAATGTACAATAGTAACACTTGACACGATATTTGTTCACGCATGTAGCTTATCACCAACGTGTTTGTCGAGTCGCACTTATTTCACAAACGAAACACAAAACGTATCTCATGCATAAATTTTATGTGCTGAGTCTAGGGACTCACTCGTAGTATAAATACTTAGAAAATCTCATTTTTGTTTTAGAGCACTAGTGAGGATTTTCTGTGATGCACACCTCTCTCGGATTCTTTTTGTTATCTTCGCAAACAGTGAGTTTCACGGCCCCTTTTTACTCTTTTTTAACGCTTTTATTAGGGGGAGATAACACACTCCACGCTTTAGACTTTGTTATTCTTTATATATCACTTGTAAGACTAAGTGGCAAACAAACCAACTAAAGTCCTTCATAACATCGAACCAGTTAATATTTGGATAATAGCGAGTCACTGTTGAGTAGTACTACTGGGTTTGACAAACCCCACCCAACTCTAAACTCGACTGTAGGTCGAGTGGGTGTAATCTTAGCTAACACATTACCATGGTTGTGGTTGACATGGTGGAAAGGCAATTGATAAACAGTCAGCTTCGGTGTCGAATACTTAGTAATGCATGCTTGATAGGTTAACTACCTATTGATATATAATTGACTTAACACTAACTTGTAACGCAAATGGAAACGCAACGCTTTTATTTATTTGTATAAACTTGTGAACTCACTAACCTTTGTGTTGACACTTTTAGTATGTTATTCTCAGGTAGCCGAGGCGGGCGCGCGGTATAGTACATGCATTCTCTAAACACCATTGCTTTTAAAAACTCCTTTAAATTTTTATCTTGATAACTCGGATTTTTAAGTCGTCCTGTGTGGCGTAACTTTTTGGTTTACAATTTACGCTTCCGCATTTCATTTAAGACTTGATGTCTTGTTGGTTTTGAAAACTTTAAATATGGTGTTTGATTATAACTAATGATTCTGATCCTGTTAGCTCACACCCTCTGATGGTAAAACTCCATTAGTGGATTTTGAGGGTGTGACAGGTGTGGAGGGTGGTCGTCTTCATGTGGGTTCCCGTGAACTTGTGGCTGATTGTTAATCCCACCATTCGGTTTGAATTGGACAATTTCAGTTTCTACTGGCTGGTTAGCTGGGTCATCCACATTTTTTTCACGATTTAGTGCAAAACACCCTTTGTTTTCAATAACATCCTCTGGAAGTGTACTTGGGCTGGGATACATTTTTGTAATTTTTTTTGTTTGTGGTAGAGTAAAATGTATTACTTGAAATGTGTTTGTGGTAGAGTAAAATGTCCTACTTATTTGTAGATGACACCTCTTAGTTATTTGTACCTCATTTATTATATTATATTTTATTGTTTTTAGAAGATCTTTTTTTATATTTGCTTGTCCTTTGTTTTCTTTTCATAGTTCACTAGAATGTCATTTCATACTCCCACCCATATTATATTTACTTCTTCTTTTGTAAACATAATTTGAAGACTCACCCACTCACCATTAATTCTATCCACCTTCCTTCACCCACTTATCCTTTATTGTGATGGATTTTCCAGCCGGTTACAGTGACGATATCACATTAACTACTCCAATCAGAGAAGTTTTTAGCATTCCTTTTGAAAAGTCTACTAATACTTTCCTGAACCACTTAATTAGTCCAACCAGTCAAGGTAGAATTCATTAACACATATTAATCTTTTAAGTCTACTTTTTATTACTATAATCCATTTTTTTATAAATGGTTTTTTTAAGGGTGTCGTTTGTTTTAATGCTTTTATAACTTAAAATCCTTTATTTTTGAAGCATTATTTGTCTACTATATTTAAAAGATTTTTTTTTAGAGAATGTCTTTAGCAACCAAACAACCTTAGGCCAAACAGATATGGTATCTCCTGTTTCTATAGAACCAACAATTCTTCAAGAAGAGGATGCTTATTATGTTTATTATTCTCCTAATGGTTCAAAGTTTTGGCATCCAAAGGTTGATAACAATTTAAAACCTATTGAAGGCACTTTTTTTAAATCATGGGAAGATGTTAAAAATAAGTACGCTAAAGAATCTGGTTTTTCGGTCCGCAAAGGGCAGACTAAGAAATGGAAAGGTGTCGTTACACACAAGTATATGAGGTGTTATAAGTACGGTTCCACTCAAAGCAAACGTTCATTTGATTCCATGTATGAACCATCAATGTATGTCAGGCAAAAGACATTTACTGTGACTTGACTAAGATATCTAGAAAGTTTATATTCTCAACCAAAAATTTTATCCATCAGATGAATCTAAATAGAATTGGTCCAACTGTTGCTCATCGTTTACTTGTCTCAATAAAGGGTGGTCATCATAACGTTAGAGGTACACCTATTGATTTCAAGAACTTTTATAATGGAATGAGGATTTTCATAGGTGATAGGGATTCACAGTTAGTTATTGACCGGTTGAAAGATCGTTATGAGTGTTGCCCCGAATTCTTTTTGGATTTTACTATTGAAAATGGCAAGTTAAGATCTATCTTTTGGGCTGATGAGATATCCAAGTTGAATTATAAAGCTTTTGGTCACGTTTTGGCTTTTGATGCCACCTATCAGACTAATAGGTCTGTCATTTGATTTCACGTTTTTTTTTTCACTTATCTTATGTATCTTTATCCTTAAAACATATGTTTTAATTGTTTAAAAGTTTAACTTTTCCAGGTTTCAAAATGATATTTGTTCCCTTTACTGGTATAGATCACCACAAAAAATGTGTTACTTTTGGAGCTGCCTTGATAAGTAGTGAGACTATCGACTCTTACAAGTGGTTGCTTCAATCCTTTCTTAATTGTCATGGTCAACAAACCAAGCTAGTTTTTAGTGATCAGGATCCTTCTATTCCGCAAGCAATAGTTCATGTATTTTCTGAGTCACGTCATAGGCTTTGCATGTGGCACATAATGAAGAAATTTTCGGCCAAAGTTATTATCTTAATTTTGAGCGTTGACTTTTTTGTTGATATCTGTGTTTTATCTTTTTGATATGTTTTTGCTTCTTGTTACATTAGGTATCTAGTGATGTTATTGAGAATACTAACGTGCGTTCGAGACTACATCATTTGGTTTGGAATATGTTTATCACCCCTGACACATTTGAGTCTAGATGGAATTATCTTATTGAGAAGTTTGGTTTACAAGACAACGAGTGGTTGAATGATATGTTTGATATCCGTGATCGCTGGTTCCTGCTTATTTTCGAGAGATCCCTTTTTGTTGTTTGATGAAGACTACATATCGTTGTGAAAGCTCGAATGCAACATTTAAAGTCAACTCAACTAGCGCTAACACTCTTGTCCAATTTATGCTGTGTATGGAGTCTAGACTAGACAGTCAACGTTATTCTCAAAGAAATTGTGAGTACAAGACTTCATCTGCTTCCTTTAAAAGTAGTACTGGTGAAGAAATAGAGAAACATGCATTTGAGTTGTACACTCAAACCATCTTTAATGAAGTTAGAAAGGAGATAATGAAAGGGAAGTATTGTTGTTATGTAACAAATACTTAAACTATTGATGCTCATGTTTTATATTCCGTGACACACTTGGACAAAAGGAAGGACATAACCAACTTTTTTCGGGTACGTTAAGGATCAAGTTTGGTCAGTTTAACATACTTTTTGTTGTTAACATATGTTTTACGTTAAACTGATAACATGTGTTATAAGTGAAGTCTACTTTAACATATGTTATAATCATTCTTATAATTTTTTTCCTACAGGTTAATTTTGATCCTGCTGACAACTCTGCCTCTTGTTCTTGTTTGGGATTCACTCATATTGGTTTTTTGTGCCGCCATGTGTTTTGTGTTTATAGAATTAAAAAAGTTGACAAGATCCCCCTTAAGTATGTAAGTGATAGGTGGAAACGGGATGTTTTACCTAGAAGTGTTTTCTCACTTTCAAACCTTTTTAGTGTGGATTCGAACCCTCGAAGTGTTTTACGTTTTGAGGTTTTGGAGATGGTAAGTCAGTGTGTTGACATGTTGAGGGTTGACTCTGAAGGTCTCTACTCTTTTGCTATGAAGATAAAATAATTAAAATCTGTGTTCTTTAAAAACAGTTTTAAAAATGCCGATGTCGTAGATGACAACGAATATGTTTTTGAAGAAATTGTTGGCAAGGTCAACGAAGGTGATGTTTTTATTGAGAATCCAGATGCTGTTCGGACAAAAGGATGTGGCAATGTTCGTCGAGTGTCGGGTGAGTCGGAGAAAATTGTCGAGAAGGCAGGTAAAGTCGCAAGGCTATGTCGTAGTTGTGGTGAGTATGTTCATCATGATTCTCGTAATTGCCCTTTTAATCCCAAGAACAAGAAGAAAAAGTCTTTGGCAGAGTGTCGTTCCCTCGATTTCACCTGGATCTTAATTAATCATGTCATAACTCACAAAGATTGATGTGTCGACAAGAGAGTTAATGACGGGTTGCTATATTAAGAAAGATATCCGTTTGTTAAAGGCGGAATCAATAACAAACATACGGTTGCAATGAATAATCAAAGGTAGAAAGCACACTTAAGATTCACACAAAATATTTCCATTTATATAATATTAATCATATAAAAGGATAATCGATTTAGGGTTTCTTAGGAATCCTAAGACAGCCGTCACACTATATTCTCTCAATTAATGTGTCGGTCTTATCCGTATTGTGCTCCCTTAGGCGGCGTGCCCTAAATATTCAATTTATAGGCCTGCCAACCTAGGACAGCTGTCATTCCTTCTAGAAACCCTAAATACAGTCATACATATTCAAATTACATATTCAAAATAAACTAAGTGTAAAACAAGTCTTCCGGGTAGGCTTTGCATCAATCTTGTCTTTCCGAGTATGCTCGGACATCCTTCATAACTTGAATACATAGAAGTGTGCTCGGGATCAGTTTCCGGGTAGACTTTACTTAAAGAGTATTTCACTAAGTAAAATACTCACTGAGTAGACTTCAGTCTTCTTGACTTTGCCCGACTTTGCCCGACAATTCCTTACGAGCAACCTTGTTCTTCAATGATCCACTTCAGCTCTTTGCTATAAAATAACTTATTAGCAAAGTGTACTCGGGAGTACTGTTCCTTGCTCGAGCTGAACCTTACATGATATTACTTAGAGATATTCCTTTAGATTATCAAGCATACTTGGATCATACTTATTAATGAATACCTTGCCAGGTCTTCCAATCACTTGGCTTCTTGGACTTGGTTAACCAAACCTTACTCGGAAGAGTAATATACTTGGCTCTGAAGAACAGACTTGCTTGATAAAGTGAACCTTTCCCGGATTTACATAAATTAGTGTACCTTACTCGGCAATGCACTAATTTGCAAACCCTGCTCGGATATCCACTTAAGAAGACTACTTGAAGTAAACCTTGCCCGGTAGGCAAAATATCGTACTCGGCCAAATAAAAGCTTGCTCGGAGGTCTAAGGTGTGCTCGGATCCATTACTTAGCAAATTCAGAGGAGGTTGAGAAGATTCCAATCTTCCATATACTTCATTTAGGTCAAATATTTGACTCAACAATCTCCCCTTAGGTCAATTTCTTGACCCAACAATCTCCCCTAGATTGGAACACCTCAGCTGACCCAAAACATTTCTATGGTTACTTACAGTTTGCAAAAATACACATCAAATCAAAAATCATAATTACATATTCAAATAACATAAGCAAATTACATAATCAGAAAGTTGTCCGATGACATTACAAAACAAAGCCTATTCAAATATTCTTTAGTTTATCTAGAGATGCTTGTTTAGGCATGGAAAATCCAACTTTTCCTGCTCTCTTAAGAATCTTAACAGTTCTGATTGCTTAGCACTTGTAGGCCTTTGCCTTACATCATAATCTGAGAGATGCAGTGCTGCAATCACAGATAATTGCCATAGATTGAATTTTCTGAAGTCATTCTTAGAGAATATCTTCACAATTTCTCCATTTTTCATCATAACATTCAGATGTTCAGTCCTGGAGTCATAGAATACTCCACTTGGCATAACATTGTGGTTGACTGAATGGTTTTTGTCTTTTTCTGCAATCTCAACAAAGGGTTTATCCATCTTCAAGTGCATCTGCTTTGATTTTTCCTGAGTCGTCACAGACATCTTCCTTTTCTTTGTACTGTTCTGTTTTGAGAGCTTAGATGTTGTCTGTTTCCAGAATTTCTCTACTTTGGATTTCCCCTTCATTGTCATTCTTGATAGATCAACCATCTTTTTGGATACTCCTTTGTTCTTACCAACTAGAGACTGGGCAGCTCCCTTTTTTCATGTTTAACTGCTGTCTTTTCATTTTCTTGAAGTTGCTCAAAATCTTTTTTCTTTTCATGACTTTTACATAATCAAAAGGAATTCCATTTTTAACCAAAAATTTTGGTTTACCACCGTATTTACTCAAGAATTTTTGAATGTTCATATCTTCTTCCAATTCATCTTTCATTTTGTCTTGAACAGTCTCTTCTTCATTTAAAGCCTTTGAAATCTTATCAATGACAGTGTCTAGTTTCTCTTTTATCTCTTTCTCTAGTTCTTCTTGCTTAATTAGTTTGAACAGAGAGACTACCACACCATTTGGAATTTCTTGATCATTCAAGCATTTTTCAATCAGTTCTTGAGGGACTTCTCTCTGATTATTCTTCACTTCATCTCTTAGCTTTCTCTCATCTTCAAACAGCTTCATCAAGTTTTCTTGTTCTTCAAAGTCTTTATCAGACATCATTTGACTCAGAAATTCTCTGTCATAAATTTCTGTCATTCTTTGCACATAGACTCTTTTGGCTTCTGATTCAGATTCATTCATTTCTGATCCATTGTGTTCTCCTTCTGAGAATTTAAAGTCTGAATTTTATCAATTTGACTCAGAAATTCTCTGTCATAAATTTCTGTCATTCTTTGCACATAGACTCTTTTGGCTTCTGATTCAGATTCATTCATTTCTGAGTCCATTGTGTTCTCCTTCTGAGAATTTAAAGTCTGAATTTTATCATCCTCCAGAGCAATTTCTTTTCCTTTTAGTTTCTTGCTTTCCTCAAGTTCTTTCTTTCATCTTTTGGAATGTTGTCAGTTTCATCATCTGAGCTGTTCTTTTCATAAATTGAGAGAAGCTTCAGCGAATTCTCCCGATGTTTTGGGGCAGCTGAGATCTTCTCAACCTCATACATTAGGGTTTGAACTCGTTGCAATGCTTTCTTCAGTTCTTCAGAAAGATGATGTTTGTAGGAATTGGAATTACTTGGAGTTGGATCCATTGCTGATTTTCTGTTATATCAATGAACACACAATTATCAGTTAGATCTCAAAGTAAGTATTAAAAAAATTTAAGGTATAAATAATATTTCAATTCAAACCGTTGTCTTGAATGATATAGAAATCTGCACAAAACACAAATGTAAGTTACTCTTGAAATGTGAAGTTTCAATTTTGAATAGCATATGCAGGTCTTCTTTTAATGAGAGTTAAGACAAATGTAAAGTACATATCTGCAATTTTTTCTGCCAAAATTGCAGATAAAGTTCTTTTGTTTCTGCCTTTTTCTTTTACATGCCAGGTAAAGTGAGAAATTTGAAAAGTGTTTTGTCTTTTAGCTTATAAGTTCCTTATCTATTTAAAAGTGTGTAAAAATAAGGTAAAGTGTGTTTCTTTGAGAGTAAGGATTTGCAGTGGGAGGAGAGAGAGGGAAATAATGTTGAAAAAATTTGCCTAACTCCCTCTTTTATACCTTTTGAAAGTGGGTTTTAAATGCTCTTTGTCCTTTTGTGAATTATTAGCTGTCAACCAGTAACATTATCCACTTGATATATTAAACATTTAATTTCATTTAAGTTTATAAGACCTTACTCGAAAGATTAATATATCCAAAGTCTACTCGGTATACTGCCACTTACAAACCTTACCCGGTAAAACTTTGCTTGAAAATTTTCATTTTGAATATACAAAGTTTGCCCGAATTCTTCTATTTATAAACCTTGCTCGGTCAAGTAAATTAATTTAAAGTTAAGACAAGATGAAGAAAGCTTACCCAAAATACTAGATTTCTTGAGAAATTAATCACAAGGCAAATAATCAAATATAATCATCAAATAAACATCCTTACTAAGAATCAATTAAGATCCCCACATAGATTTCTCAATTTCAAATTAAAACTTATCTAGCATAAACCCTAATAAGAATCATAATCAATTTTATCATATTAACTAACATATTCAATCAAGTATACTTGAAAAAACATAGTGTGCTCGAGCAATCTTTCTAATGTAAAGTGTGCCCGAACAACAATCTTATGCAAAGTATACCCGAATAACCTTCATATAGTACAAAGTGTGCCCGGAAAGGAATTCTAGCAGACAGTGTACTCGGAAAGTTAAGTTTTGAAATTACCAAGTATATTGAGGGAACAAAAGAGTACCCGGAATATAAAGTGTGCATGGAAAACAAAGTTTGCCTGAAAACACTTGTAATTTCAAAGAAATCATAAACACACATATCACAGAACATGCTTGGAATGAAATTAAAACACATACACATTTAAGTGTGCTATAGTCTAAAATTTCATAGAGCTTGCCCGAAAATCCTATGTTAGCACTAAGCTTGCTAGGATAAACACATTCAATCATCATATATGCCCTTACCCGATGGATTTCAACATGCCAAACCATACCCGAAAAATGACAAACTTAAATAGTAATATCTAAGCATGCCCGGAAAGATTAACAAACCTTTCCTAACAACATATTCACACAAATCACAAAGCTCACTTGATGTACTTGACTAAGTTCATAAAGTTTGCTTGGAATCACAATCAGCTTATAACATGCATAGCTTGCCCGAAACAAGAATTTCTTGTTAAAAGCTAGCTATAACAACACATAATCATCTCAAGACTTCAAGCTTGCTCGGAAAATGAGTACAACAGTGTACTCTACCCGGAAAGTGTAAACACTTCAAAGCATGCCCGAAAATCATAAAGTTAGTCAAAAATGACTAAGCTTACTCGGAAAGGTTGAAAATTATCAAACCTTGCCCGAAACAACGTATTCACACATAATCAACTGTTTTGTACCCGGAAAGGTTGTAAATCATTAAACCTTACCCGAAAATACATATTCAAACAGTTTGTGCTCGGGAAGGTTATAAGGTATCAAACCTTACCCGAACTTACATATTCAACCTATTTTAGGCAAAATGCAACACTTTTTGACTTAAACCACATTTTCAAAATATATTTTTCATTTCAGATCTTAGTTTAGAGCAAATGGTGCATTTAGAGATCAAATTTAAGTTATATTTCTCTTCAAAACAGTTTCTTCCATTTACTGAAAAGATCTCAAGAATGGGATCATATTGACTAAGTAGCTATCTAAATACTTCACTCTCAGCATTATTATGACAACATAGATAGGTTAACAGCAGGTATAAACTTAACATGAATTTCATCTCTTTGGTGATATGATTTAGGTTCATTTAAAGCATAATGCATTAATGGTCAACATTGTGCTATGATGCCTCATATCTCTTCTCAAAGCTTATTTGGCTTTCCCCAGATCACCCCAATTTGACTCCAACCTCCTGTATTTGGTCAAAAATAGTTTTTGTATGACAGAACTTATTGTATTTTTGTATTTTTAGATTCAAATATATATAGAGGTTGAACGTTGGACTTACAGTTAGCAATATGCCTTTCATTCAAGATAAGACAGATTTTGCCAACATCTTTGTAGTTCTTGTTGTAACCCTCTTGTTTGATAAAATATTTAAAAAACTTATCAACTTTTGGTTGATTTATTCATTCTTCCCCTTGTTTTTGATATTTTCTCAAATTTTCTAAAAGCATGTTCTTTGTCATGTTTAAAGATGTTTCATTTTTGGTTGACCAAATAACAACAGGCTCGTGTATGACTGGGTAATCACTTTTCTGCCTATCATTTGGAGAGATTTATCTTGAGACATGCAAAGACAACTATGCATCTCCACATAAAGATTAGCATAATCATTATGTTTATATCACCTTAGATTTTACATCATCATGGGAAAGCAACCATACATGTTAATGACTATACTAAGGTCTTTTTAGCCTATTAATTCCATATGATCAGCTAAGTAGTCAATGTACTATCATTTCCCAAAAAACACAGTTTAATATTCAATCACCCCAATATCTCTTCATTGTCAGGTTAATGGCTATCCTGTTTGACCAAAAGTGGTCAACAGGACCAAACATACATGTGAATATATGTCCTTTCAAAGTCAGAGCTATTAACATAATTTTAAGTGAAGGAATAAGAAACAAGTCATAATTGCCCCCAAATGCATTCAGTTTTCAGGTCAATGGCTATCCTTTGAATCTATAGAGATTTAAGGACCAAACATACACAAATGCATGTCCTTCCAACTGGGCAAATGACATAGTTTTCAGCAAAAACAATTACTTGAGACCCTAAAAAAATCCTCCTTTTAAGCTTCTTAAAAGCTTGAACTGAATAATCTTATCATATCTCTACACCATTAATCAACTTGCTCATGTTTTGACCAAAATAAAGTATTTATGCAAAATTCATTATAAACTTCATTGAATCACTTAATTTTGACCCAAATGAGGAGATTTGACCTAAATGAAGAATATTGAAGATTGGAATCTTCTCAACCTTCTCAGAAACTGCTAAGTATTGAACCCGGGTACACCTTGGACCTTCGAGTAAGCTTTTACTTAGCCGAGTACGATATTTTGCCTTCCGGGCACGGTTTACTTCAAATAATCTTCTTAAGTGGATATCCGAGCAAGGTATGCTTTTTAGTGATTTCCGAGTAAGGTTCATTAATTTGGCATATCCGAGTAAGGTTCACTTTGTCAAGCAGGGTTGTTCTTCAAGACCAAGTATTTTACTCTTCCGAGTAAGGTTTGGTCAACCAAGTCCAAGAAGCCAAGCAATTGGAAGACCGGGCAAGGTATTCTTTAATAAATATGGTCCGAGTGTACTTGATGAGTTGATGGAATATCTCTAAGTCATATCGAGTAAGGTTCTGCTCAAGTGAGGTATGTACTCCCGAGTACGCCTTATCAATAAGTTGTTTAACTGACAATGAGCCGAACAGGATATTAGAAGAACAAGGTTGCTCGTAAGGATTTGTCGAGCAAAGTTTGATAAGTCCAAGAAGATTGAAGTCTACTCGGTGAATATTTTACTTGGTAAAATATTCTTTAAGTAAAGTCTACCCGGAAACTGATTCCGAGTACACTTCTATGTTTACCAAGTCTGAAGGAAGGCCGAGTACACTGCGTACTCGGAGACTGAAGTTTAATGAAAAGCCTACCCGGAAGACTTGTTTTACACTTAGTATAATTTTTGAATATGTAAATTGAATATGTACTATCGGATAGGGATTCTAGAAGGAATGACAGCTGTCCTAGGTTGGCAGGCCTATAAATAGAATAATTAGGGCACGCCGCCAACAAGGTGACACGAGAGACAGAGAGGATAAGACCGACACATTAATTAAGAGAATATTTTGTGTGTGACGGCTGTCCTAGGATTCCTCCTAAACCCTAATCGACTATCCTTTTGTATTATTAACGTTATATAAATGGAAATCTTTTGAGTGAATCCTTCGTGTGTCTTCGTATTTTTGAATATTCACTGCAACCGTATGTTTGTTATTGATTCCGCCTTTAACAAACGGTCATCTTTCTAAACATAGTAACCCGTCATTAACTCGCTTGTCAACACGATTAATTTTGTGTGAGTTATGACATGATTGATTAAGATCCGATCCGAAACGACCTGACAAGTGGTATTAGAGCTTGTTGCTGCTATTTTTAGAAAAATTGTTGCTGATTAAGTTTTGAAGAAGAATGACGTAAGCAGAGCACTGTTCGATTGATTTGTGACGTCAGAAGCTCTGTTCTTCATTTTTCTTCCAGATCTACAAGTTTTAGGTGTTTTCTTTTCCTTATTTCACTTAAAGCTTTGATTTTTATTGTTGAATCTTGTTCTATTCATATCAGACACCTCAGATCTAAGAATTTATTCTCAGATCTGATTGTTTTAATCTACTTTTGATAAGATCTTAACTTTTATTTTAAGAAAATGTCTGGATATGAGGAACAAGAGGTGTCTACTAATAAGATACCTAGATTGTATGATCAGGAGAACTTTACCAAGTGGAAAGTGCTTTTTGAGGCTGCTGTTTGTTATAATGATGTGGATATGTGGAATTCTATCAAGAATGGACCACAAGCTGCTGTAGAACAAGGTGCTAATGCAAATGCTATTGCTGCTGTTAGAGAGAGAATGAGAAAGGTTGATGACAGGGCTTTGGCTATGCTCAAACTTGGTCTGTCTTGGGAAATCCTTACAAAGGTTGCACATCATCAAAGTGCTAAGGCAATGTATGATGCAATCCTTGAGATGTATGAAGGGAACACTTAATTGAAGAACATTAAGAAACAACGACTGAAGCAACAGTTAGAAAGATTCAAGTATAGAGATGGTGAAAGGTTGAAGTCAATACTAGAACATTTTCTGAGTATTGTGAATGAGTTGAGAACAACTGACTATGTAATGACTGACTTTGATTTAAATACAAAGTTGCTCAACTCAATGCCAAAAGAACGGTATACTACTTGCAAATTCATCCTTCAAAAGCAAAATTTCAATGAATTGAAATTGGATGATGTAGTATGTTTTCTTCAAGCTGCTGAACTTGAAATGATTGAGAATGAAATGATCAAGGAAGATAAACCAAGTTTCAATGTGTCAAATGCTTTAATTGCTCCAATGGGGAATCTTACAACAAAGAATCAACAACAAATTCCCATCATTGAAGAACCAAGTGATCACAACAATGAGACTGCTAGGTCATTCATTGGAGGTGGTTCAAGCAGTCAAGGTTGTTAACAGAGATGATTCAGCCTCTGTGGGAAATGGAAATGCTCAAAGTGCTGGTGCAGGGCATGTTCAAGGGAATGATGCACAAGCCCTAATGTCTATGTTCACTGAGTCCTACAATGCATTTGTGGCCAAAAACATAATTCACACAAGTGTAGTGCAGGATGATTTGGAACAAATAGATGCTGATGACCTTGAAGACATGGATCTCAAATGGCAAGCTGCAATGTTGGCATTAAGAAGCAAGAGACTGTACAACAGAACTGGCAGATCACTAGTTTCTGGTCCAAATGAGAGAATAGGATTTGATAAGTCCAAGGCAATCTGCTACAACTGTCAACAGCCTGGACACTTTGCAAGAGAGTGTAATTTGCCAAGGAACTTTCAAGTCAATTAGTTCCAACAGCCTAGAAACAAACAACAATACCAGCAGAATGTGCATAGAAACAACAACCAGCAGAACTTCAACAATAACCAAGGATTCAATCCCAACAACAACAACTTCCATCCAAACAACAACTTCAATCCCAATTTTAATAACCACTATCAGCCTCAGATGAACAACCAGCAGGGCATGAATCAGAATCAAGTATATCAAATGAACAACAATCAGAATCAAGCTGTTCAAATCCCTGCAACTCACAACATTCCAGCAAACCAAAATCAACCAAGAAATCAAGGCAATGTGGCAGTAACTACTCAGCATGAGGGAAGCTTTGACTGGAGTAACCATGAGGAAGATATAGCAGATGATATCAGAAGAGCTAATGTGGCATTCATGGCCAAAGACTCTGCATCTTCATCTAAGGTACATTCTGATCCTAATGCTGATTTACCTAAACTTGTCAATGAATTAAAAGAAAAGATTGGTAAACTGGAAAGTGAGTGTTTTAAGAAGCAAAGCATTATCAATGCTTATGAGGCAAGTGAGATTGTTAGTGAGGAAAGAATGAAAAGTTTGGAAGAGGATTGTATGAATAGCTATAGAGCTCAGACAAGATTCACAACAGAAATTAGTGGGTTGAAGAAGATGGTGATTGATGAAAAGGTGCTGAATACAAAGCTGCAAACTGAAAATGAATTCCTAAAGAACTTAGTTTCAACTGGAAACATTTGTGGAATTCTGAATAAAGTAAAAGAAGATGAAAAGTACAAGGCTGTTCCACCACCATTCAACAACAACTTTATGCCTAAAGTTGACAAAGAGAAGAGAAGTGCTTATCTACAACAATTCAAAGATGTGTTTCAAGACAAAGAAGATGTTGCAGATTTGTACAAGAATGTTGAGGTGAGTGAAGATGGTGAATTTGTTATGAAGAAAGAAATGAAGAGGAAAAGTCAATTGGAGTTCAAGTCTCTGAAGATGACTTTGATTCAGATGAGTTGGATCAAGATGATCTGAGTGATTTGAGTGATCAAATTACTGAAAAAGAAATTCAAGCTGCTGAAAAAGGAAGAAAATATAGAAAGCCTGAATCTGTTGATCAACTCCCAAAGTATCCTCCAGTTACACATAAAATGAAAAGAATTAATGAGCAAATGAAAAGAGAACATGTTTCTTTTGACATTGGTGAAAAGAAGAATGTGTGTTACAATGCTGTCAGACCTCCAAGCAAAAAGTTTTTGGAAAAATTAGAAAAGAACAAGAAAAAGAAGGTAAATAAGGAAGAAATGGATATAGAATATATTACTCCTATTTATCCTATCTTTTCAAGTGTGGAAGACTTTGATGTGGGTGAGATAGAAACTGTTGAGGAATATGAAAGAAGGAAGTCAAGATATAGAGAGAATAAAGATGATCAACCACTAGACTTGAAAAAGGTTGTCTTTGTTAAAGGGAATGTGGAAAGAAGTGACATCAGAATGGCTGAGTTTGTTCCATTCTCAATTGATTTTGAAAATCTGAAAAACAAAAAGACAATTGGTGTAAGAGAGCCCAAACCAAGTGAAAGATTCAGGAGACCAAAAGAACATGAAATGTTCAAAAGAAAGGTGTGGTGTAGAAAGTGTGATGAATATGTACACCATACTGATTCATGTAATGAGAGACTCAAGTTTCAGCCATTTCATGTCCCAAATGGAACAAAGTTTGGTCAAGACTTTGTTTTGTACAAAGAGAAGTATGCCATGTATTTGGGAAAGGGAAATGTGAATAGCATAGAGACAAGAGTTGAATTGAAGGCTGAGACCAAGAAGAAGAAACAAATGACTGAGAATGTGAGAAGAAGTAAATCACCTCAGAAGCAAAAGCAGGTGATAATGAGTAACCAGTCATTGAAATTTACCAAAAATACTCATTCAGTCAAGTCTGATGAGTCACAAGAATCATCAGGCAGTGAGAAATCAAGAAGAAAAACTGTATATCAAAGAAAGAAACAAGCTGTACTCACTGGTGATGAAAAGTTCTTGTTAAAACATGGATATGAACCACAAGGTTTCACATGGAAACCTAGAACTGAAGCTAAAATTGAAGCTGTGACTGATGTAAGAGACTTCTCAGAATCTAAGGACTATGTCTTACAAGAAAAGAGAACTTCCTCAGTTGAGCTTGACAATTCAGCTTCACTTGTCAAGACACCAAGAGAGTGTGGTTATGAAACTGACCATTCAGACAACTTGGAGATCACTCATGAAGATCTTGAACCTACTACACTCACTTCCCAAGCTGCCACTAAAATTGACACTAATAAGTTGCAAGTTGAAGAAGCTTGCATCTCATCACTGAACTAATCAAATTTCTCTTTGTGCAGGAACATGCCACTCCATTGAATGATATATGGTATATGGATAGTGGTTGTTCTAGGCACATGACTTGTGACAAGAGGTCACTTGTGAATTATGTAGAGAAGTATGAGGGTCCAGTTGCCTTTGGGAGTGATGAAAATGGAGGAAAGATTGTGGGTAAAGGGATATTGACAAATGGGAAGGTGTCGTTTGACAATGTCTTTCATGTTGAGGGACTACAATACAATTTGTTGAGTATATCTCAAATGTGTGATAAGTGTTACAAAGTCAGTTTTGATGATTCTCATTGTTCATCTTAAAACCTGAGTTTGTGATCCCACCTGAAATGATTATGATGATGGCACCAAGAAATGGCAACTTGTATGAGTTAAATATGAAAGATGCTATTTCAAGAGGTGGTGCATGTTTTGTTTCCAAAGCCACTGAAAATGAATCTAAATTGTGGCATAGGAAGTTGTGTCATGTGAACTTAAAGAATATGAATAGACTGGTCAAGGGTGAACATGTGATTGGTTTACCTACAAGAGAATTTAAGTCAGATGATCATTATGACTCATGTCAGAAGGGAAAACAACACAAGTCTACTCATAAGACAAAGCTCATCAACTCAATTGATCAACCACTTGAGTTACTTCACATGGATCTTTTTGGTCCTGTGAGTGTACCAAGTATTGGAAAGAAAAGATACTGTTTGGTGATCATTGATGACTATTCAAGATATACTTGGGTTTATTTCCTAAGTACCAAAGATGAGACTGCTGAGTTGATTAAGGGTTGTGTCACAATGATTGAAAACAAGCTGAATAAGAAAGTGAAGATGCTGAGAAGTGACAATGGTACTGAGTTCAAGAATGGAGTTATGGAAGAATTTTGTGCTATGAAAGGAATATTGCAACAATTTTTAGCTCCAAGAACTCCTAAACAAAATGGTGTTGCAGAAAGGAGAAACAGAACACTAATAGAAGCTGCAAGAACCATGTTGGATGATGCTAACTTACCTGTCACATTCTGGGCTGAAGCAATCAACACTGCTTGTTATGTTCAGAACAGAGTGCTTGTGAACAAAAGGCATGATAAAACTCCATATGAGATTTTCAACAATAGAAAGCCTTACATCAAGTTCTTCAAGCCCTTTGGCTGCAAATGTTTCTTATTGAAAACTAGAGACTATCTTTCAAACTAAGTCACTAGACTGTTTCTTTGTTGGATATTCTACTCACTCAAAGGCTTACAGAGTTTATGTGAAAGGTCACATGAGTGTGATAGAGTCATCTGACATTATTTTTAATGAGAATCAATTCAACACAGTCAGTGGTGCAACATGGCTGTTTGATCATGAAAAATTGATAAAGTCATTCAAGACTTATTCTGAAGACTTTGATGATACATTCTACAAGACCAGTGTACTTGAAGAAAATAAGAAGAAAGAACTGGACTTAGAAGAATTGTGGAAAAAGGTTTCCACGAAAGAAAAGGAATACACTTTTGAGAATAGCTCCTCAAACAATGACATTGAACAAGATCAGGAAATGACAAGTCAAGATAGTACTGATGTACAAAATGATCATGTTCATAATGGGAGTGACATAGGCAACAAAACAAATGATGAAGAAGCTGCAACAACAACAAGATTTCAAGATTTATTTCAAAGTTTGAATCTGGGAAACAATGGTACATCCACTTCAAGACAACACAATGATGAAACACCAGTGTTTCATGATGCAGAAGCTGATTTGATCATTGAAGAACCTGAAATCAATGAAACAAATCTTGACACAAATTTGTCTACAAATATGATAATACAAACTCCTACTGTTGAAAAGAATCATCCTGCTGGAAATATCATTGGTGACCTGCATGAAAGAGTAACAAGGAGTCATTCTGAGATAGCTAACATTTGTCTGTACTCTTGCTTTCTATCCCAATTAGAACCAAAGAATATTGCTCAAGCTTTAAAAGACAATAGTTGGGTAGAGGCAATGCAAGAGGAATTGGCTCAGTTTAGAGATTTACATGTATGGGATCTTGTAGACAAGCCACATGACAGATATGCAATAGGAACCAAATGGGTGTTCAGAAACAAAAGGGATGAAAGGGGTTTGGTGATTAAGAACAAAGCTAGACTTGTAGCACTGGGATGTCTTCAAAAGGAAGGGATAGACTTTGAGGAAGTGTTTGCACCAGTTGCAAGACTGGAAGCCATAAGGATTTTTCTTGCATATGCTGCCTCAAAGAACATTAAAGTATTCCAGCTTGATGTCAAATCTGCATTCCTTAATGGAAGATTGATGAAGAAGTGTATGTGACTCAACCACCAGGTTTTGAGGATCCCATGTATCCAAACAGGGTGTATAAGCTAAACAAAGCCCTTTATGGTTTACATCAGGCTCCTAGAGCATGGTATGATGAGTTATCAACTCATTTACTTGAAAATGGCTTCACAAGGGGAGCCATTGACAAGACACTCTTCTACAAAAGACAAGGGTCAGATTTGCTGCTTGTACAAGTCTATGTTGATGATATCATCTTTGGATCTACAAATGAAAATATGTGTTTGGAGTTTGAAGAGGTGATGAAGTCCAAGTACAGCATGAGTTCCATGGGTGAAATGAATTTCTTTCTGGGACTACAAGTTCAACAAAAGGATGAAGGAATCTTCATTCACCAAGCTAAGTATGTGCAGGACATTCTGAATAAGTTCAACTGTCATGACTACAAGGCTGCCTCAACTCCAATGGACACCAAAGAAAAGATGATAGCTGATGAAAAGGGGGAGTCAGTTGATGAACATGAATACAGAGCAAAGATTGGATCTCTGATGTATCTAACTGCAACAAGACAAGATATCATGTTTGCTGTGTGTGTATGTGCTAGGTTCCAGTCAAATCCAAAAGTCTCCCACATGAATGCCATGAAAAGAATATTCAGATATTTGAAGGGAAGACCAGACTTAGGAATGTGGTATCCAAAGAACCAATCCTTTGATCTGATTGCATATACAGACAGTGATTATGATGGATGCAATATGAGTAGAAAGTCAACATCAGGGGGATGCCAGTTTTTGGGTGAAAGGCTAGTGTCATGGCAATGCAAGAAACAGACCACAGTGTCAATCTCTACTGCAGAAGCTGAATATGTTGCTGCATCTGCATGCTGTGCACAAGTTCTCTGGATTCAGAATCAGATGCTGGACTATGGTTTGAACTTTCTTAACACCCCTATTCTGATTGATAATACTGCTGCATATTTTACTGTTAAGAATCCTGTGCAACATTCTAAGACTAAGCATATTGAAATCAGACATCACTTCATCAGAGATTGTAGTGAAAAAGGTTTGATTGAAATGCAAAGAGTTGATACAAGTGATAATCTGGCTGACCTATTCACCAAACCACTTGATAGAACCAGGTTCAACTTTCCTTCGAAAGCCCTAGGGATGATCAACTCTGATGAAATCTGATTAGGGATGTGTGCTTAGTTGTGTACCTGTATGTGCTACTTGAATATTTTAGAAGAGGTCACACATGTTGAATATGTTGCTGAATATGTTGCTAAATATGTTACTGAGTATGTTCTATGCTATGTGACTTAACTGTTTTCTATGTGTGTCTCTCTATGATAACTGATTTTTTTCTTAGAGATTACACATATTGAATATGTTTCAACTGAATGTTGTTTAATATGTTCTGATTATGTCACTGTTTTTGATGTTAACTGATAGGTTGTTAAGTAACTATCTGTGCAATTTGGTTGAATTTGATGATAATCCTTGACTATCTTGTTAACTGATCTGATGTTATGATAAGTAGTTTGATCTGTTTAGGTGAGATTAATTGCTTATATAATGTCATGAGTAATCACATGTTTATGGTTACTTGAATATGTTCTTAATCTGATCTTCTGAAGTTGTTATGGTAGAATAGACATTGAATGAAATTACAGTCTGCTTTTCTTGATGATGTAAGAATGATTAAGATTTGAGTATGTGATGCAACTGTTTATGTCAAAATGTGTTTTATGTCAAAATTAAGTGATTCAATGAAATTTATAATGAATTTTGCATAAATACTATATTTTGGTCAAAACATGAGCAAGTTGATTAATGGTGTTGAGATATGATAAGATTATTCAGTTCAAGCTTTTAAGAAGCTTAAAAGAAGGATTTTTATAGGGAACGATCTCAAATAGTTGTTCTTGCTGAAAATTATGTCATTTGCCCAGTTGGAAGGACATGCACTTGTGTATGTTTGGCCCTTAAATCTCTTAGATTCAAAGGATAGCCATTGACCTGAAAACTGAATGCATTTGGGGCAATTATGACTTGTTTCTTATTCCTTCACTTAAAACTATGTCAATAACTCTGACTTTGAAAGGACATATACTCACATGTATGTTTGGTCCTGTTGACCACCTTTGGTCAAACAGGATAGCCATTAACCTGACAATGAAGAGGTATTGGGGTAATTGAATATTAAACTGTATTTGTGGGAAATGATAATACATTGACTACTTAGCTGATCATATGGAATTAATAGGCTAAAAAGACCTTAGTATAGTCATTAACTTGTATGGTTACTTTCCGATGATGATGTAAATCTAAGGTGATATAAACTTAATGAATATGCTAATCTTTATGTGGAGATGCATAGTTGTTTTGCATGTCTCAAGATAGATCTCTCCGAATGATATGGCAGAAAAGTGATTACCCAGTCATACACAAGCCTGTTGTTATTTGGTCAACCAAAATGAAACATTTTTTTATACATGACAAAGAACATGTTTTTTAGAAAATTTGAGAAAATATCAAAAACAAGGGGAAGAATGAATAAATCAACCAAAAGTTGATAAGTGTTTTAAATATTTTATCAAACAAGAGGGTTACAACAAGAACTACAAAGATGTTGACAAAATATGTCTCAACTTGAATGAAAGGCATGTTGCTAACTGTAAGTCCAACGTTCAACCTCTATATGTTTGAATAACAAAAGTCCAAAAATACAATAAGTTCTGTCATAAGAAACTATTTTTGACCAAATACAGGAGGTTGGAGTTAAATTGGGGTGATCTGGGGAAAGCCAAATAAGCTTTGAGAAGAGATATGAGGCATCATAGCACAGTGTTGACCATTATTGCATTATGCTCAAATTGAACCTTAATCATATCACCAAAGAGATGAAAATCATGCTAAGTTTATACCTGCTGTTAACCTATCTAAGTTGTCATAATAATGCTGAAAGTGAAGTAATGAGATAGCTACTTAGTCAATATGATCCCATTCCTGAGATCTTTTCAGTTTATAAAAGAAATTGTTTTGAAATGAAGTATAACTGAAATTTGATCTCTAAATGCACCATTTGCTCTTAAACTATGTTCTGAAATGATACATAACTTAGAAATGTCTTTGAAAAGTGGTTTAAGTCAAAAAGTGTTGCATTTTGCCTAAAATAGGCTGAATATGTAAGTTCGAGTAAGGTTTGATGATTTCTAACCCTCTCGAGCACAAACTGTTTGAATATGTATTTTCGGGTAAGGTTATTGAATTATAACCTTTCCGAGTACTAAACAGTTGATTATGGTTGAATATGTAAGTTCGAGTAAGGTATGATGATTTCTAACCTTCTCGAGCACAAACTGTTTGAATATGTATTTTCGGGTAAGGTTATTGAATTATAACCTTTCCGAGTACAGAACAGTTGATTATGTGTGAATATGTTGTTTCGGGTAAGGTTTGACAACTTTCAACCTTTCCAAGTAAGCTTAGTCATTTTTGACTAACATTATGATTTTCGGGCATGCTTTGAAGTGTTTACACTGTTGCACTCACTTTCCGAGCAAGCTTGAAGTCTTGAGATGATTATGTGTTAAAATAGCTAACTGTTAACAAGAAATTCTTGTTTCGAGTAAGCTATGCATGTTTTATGTTAGCTTCGAATAAGCTATGCATGTAATATGCTGATTGTGTTTTCAAGCAAAATTTGTGAACTTAAATAAGTACACCAAGTAAGCTTTGTGTGAATATGTTGTTAGGAAAGGTTTGTTAATCTTTCCGGGCACGCTTAGATGTTACTGTTTAAGTTTGTCATTTTTCGGGTATGGTTTGATATGATAAGTTCCCTCGAACAAGGGCATACCTGATGATTGAATGTGTTTATCCTAGCAAGCTTAGTGCTAACTTAGGATTTTCGAGCAAGCTCTATGAAATTTTAGACTATAGCACACTTAAATGTTTGTGTTTAATTTCATCCCGAGCATGCTCTGTGATATATGTGTTTATGATTTCTTTGAAATTACAAGTGTTTTCGGGCAAACTTTGTTTTCCGAGCACACTTTATATTTCGGGTACACTTGTGTTCCTTCAATATACTTGGTAATTTTCAAAACCTAACTTTCCGAGTACACTGTCTGCTAGAATTTGGTTTCGAGCACACTTTGTATTATATGAAAGTTATTCGGGTATACTTTGCATAAGATTGTTTTCCGAGCACACTTTACATTTGAAAGAGTGCTCGAGCACAATCTTCATACAAGTATACTTGAATGAATGCATTGATTGAATATGTGAGTTTGTATGATGAAATTGTTTAGACTCATACTTGAATGAATACGTTGTTTGAATATGTTAGTGATTATGATTCTTTTTAGAGTTTGTAATAGATAAGTTTTAATTTGACATAGAGAAATTCTTGAGTAACTTTATCTTTGCATACTTTACCATTTCTGGACACACTTTTAAATGGATAAGGAAACCATTCTTGGAATAGATAAGAAAGTTAGGTGATAAAAGACAAAACACTTTTAAATAATCTCACTTTATCTGAACTGCCGAAGAAAAGCAAAATATGCAGACCTTTATTCATAACTCTTTTCTGATAAGGCTGCAGATATGTACCTTACTTTTAACTTAACCCTCTTTAAAAGAAGACCTGTATATGCTATTTAAAATTTCAAAATTCACATTTCAAGAGTAACTCACATTTGTGTTTTTGTGCAGATTTCAATATTATTCAAGACAACGGTTTGAATTGAAATATTTTTTTTAATTTCTCTTTACTTTCAGATCTAACTGATAATTGTGTGTTCATTGATGTAACAGAAAATCAGCAATAGATCCAACACCAAGTAATTACAATTCCTACAAACATCATCTTTCTGAAGAACTGAAGAAAGCATTGCAACGTGTTCAAACCCTAATGTCTGAGGTTGAGAAGATCTCAGCTGCCCCAAAACAGGGGGAGAAATCACTGAATTAGGGGGAGAATTCGCTGAAGCTTCTCTCAATTTATGAAAAGAACAGCTCAGATGATGAAGCTGACAATGTTCCAGAAATTGAAAGGAAGGATCGTGAGGAAAGAATGAAATTAAAAGGAAAAGAAATTGCATAAGAGGATGTTGAAATTAAGAAAATGGACTTTGAAATGAATACAATGGACTCTAAACTGAACGAATCTGAATCAGAAGCCAAAAGAGTCTATGAGCAAAGAATGACAGAAATTCATGACAGAGAATTTCTGAGTCGAATGGTGTCTGACAAAGACTTTGAAGAACAAGAAAATTTGTTGAAAATGTTTGAAGATAAGAAAAGGCTGAGAGATGAAGTGATAAATAAACAAAGAGAAGTCCCACAAGAAGTAATTGACAACTGCTTAAATGATAAAGAAATTCCAAATGGTGTGCTAGTATCTCTACTCAAGTTGATTAAACAAGAAGAACCTGAGACAGAAGTGAAAGAGAAACTAGACACTGTCATTGACATGATTTCAAAGGCTTGAAGCAAAGAAAAGAATACTCAAGACAATGAACTAAAAGGTTTGAAAGTGGTATGCAATCAGAGTTGCTAGGATTCTTGAGAGAGCAGCAAAAATTGGACTTTCCATGCCTAAACAAGCATCTTTGGCTAAATTGAAGAATGTTTAGCTTTTGCTTGTGTAATTTTTGCTTATGTAATTTGATTATGAAATTTGACTTTTAATTTGGTGTGTATTTTGCTAAGTGTATGTAACCATAGAGTGTTTTGGGTCAGCTGAGGTGTTCCAATCTAGGGGGAGATTGTTGGGTCAAGAGTTTGACCCAAATGAGGAGATTTGACCTAAATGAAGAATATTGAAGATTGGAATCTTCTCAACCATCTCAGAAACTGCTAAGTATTGAACCCGGGTACACCTTGGACCTTCGAGTAAGCTTTTACTTAGCCGAGTACGAGATTTTGCCTTCCGGGCACGGTTTACTTCAAATAATCTTCTTAAGTGGATATCCGAGCAAGGTATGCTTTTTAGTGATTTCCGAGTAAGGTTCATTTATTTGGCATATCCGAGTAAGGTTCACTTTGTCAAGCAGGGTTGTTCTTCAAGACCAAGTATTTTACTCTTCCGAGTAAGGTTTGGTCAACCAAGTTCAAGAAGCCAAGTAATTGGAAGACCGGGCAAGGTATTCTTTAATAAATATGGTCCGAGTATACTTGATGAGTTGATGGAATATCTCTAAGTCATATCGAGTAAGGTTCTGCTCAAGTAAGGTATGTACTCCCGAGTACGCCTTATCAATAAGTTGTTTAACTGACAATGAGCCGAACAGGATCTTAGAAGAACAAGGTTGCTCGTAAGGATTTGTCGAGCAAAGTTTGATAAGTCCAAGAAGATTGAAGTCTACTCGGTGAATATTTTACTTGGTAAAATATTCTTTAAGTAAAGTCTACCCAGAAACTGATTTCGAGTACACTTCTATGTTTACCAAGTCTGAAGGAAGGCCGAGTACACTGCGTACTCGGAGACTGAAGTTTAATGAAAAGCCTACCCGGAAGACTTGTTTTACACTTAGTATAATTTTTGAATATGTAAATTGAATATGTACTTCGGATAGGGTTTCTAGAAGGAATGACAGCTGTCCTAGGTTGGCAGACCTATAAATAGAATAATTAGGGCACGCCGCCAACAAGGTGACACGAGAGACAGAGAGGATAAGACCGACACATTAATTAAGAGAATATTTTGTGTGTGACGACTGTCCTAGGATTCCTCCTAAACCCTAATCGACTATCCTTTTGTATGATTAAGGTTATATAAATGGAAATCTTTTGAGTGAATCCTTCATGTGTCTTCGTATTTTTGAATATTCGCTGTAACCGTTTGTTTGTTATTGATTCCGCCTTTAACAAACGGTCATCTTTCTAAACATAGTAACCCGTCATTAACTCGCTTGTCAACACGATTAATTTTGTGTGAGTTATGACATGATTGATTAAGATCCGATCCGAAACGACCTGACATAAAACACATTTTGACATAAACAGTTGCATCACACAATCAAATCTTAATCATTCTTAACATCATCAAGAAAAACAGACTGTACTAACATTCAATGTCTATCCTATCTTAACAACATCAGAAGATCAGATAAAGAACATATTCAAGTAACCATAAACATGTGAGTACTCATGACATCAGACAAGCATTCAATTTCACCCAAATAGATCAAACTACTTATCATAACATCAGATCAGTTAACTTGATAGTCAATAATTATCATCAATTTCAAACAAATTGCACAGATAGTTACTTAATCACCTATCAGTTAACTTCAAATCAGTGACATATTCAATCATTATTCAGTTGAAACATATTCAAAACATATTCAATCAACATTCATTTAAAACATATTCAATCAATATTTAGTTAAAACATATTCAATCAACATTATCAAGCATATTCACTAAACATTCAATATGTTTAATCTCTAATAAAATAATCAGTTATCACAGAGAGACACACAACCAGGCACACATCCTTAATCAGATTTCATCAGAGTTGATCATTCCCAGGGATTTCAGAAGAAAGTTGAACCTGGTTCTATCAAGTGGTTTGGTGAATAGGTCAGCCAAATTGTCACTTGTATCAACCCTTTGCATTTCAATCAAACCTTTTTCACTGCAGTCTCTGATGAAATGATGTCTGATTTCAATGTGCTTAGTTTTGGAATTTTGAACAGGATTTTTAACAGTAAAATATGCAGCATTATTGTCAATAAGAATAGGGGTGTTCAAGAAATTCAAACCATAGTCCAGCATCTGATTCTGAATCTAGAGAACTTGTGCACAGCATGCAGATGCAGCAACATATTCAGCTTCTGCAGTGGAGATTGACACTGTGGTCTGTTTCTTGCATTGCCATGACACTAGCCTTTCACCCAAAAACTGGCATCCCCCTGATGTTGACTTTCTACTCATATTGCATCCATCATAATCACTGTCTGTATATGCAATCAGATCAAAGGATTGGTTCTTTGGATACCACATTCCTAAGTCTGGTCTTCCCTTCAAATATCTGAATATTCTTTTAACAGCATTCATATGGGAGACTTTTGGACTTGATTGGAATCTTGCACACATACATACAGCAAACATGATATTTGGTCTTGTTGCAGTCAAATACATCAGAGATCCAATTTTGGCTCTATATTCATGTTCATCTATAGGCTCCCCCTTTTCATCTGCAATCATCTTTTCTTTGGTGTCCATTGGAGTTGAAGCAGTCTTGTACTCATGACAGTTGAACTTGTTCAAGATGTCCTGCACATATTTGCTTTGATGAATGAAAATCCCCTCAGCCTTCTGTTGAACTTGCAATCCTAGAAAGAAGTTCATTTCTCCCATAGAACTCATGTTGTATTTGGACTTCATTACACGTTCAAACTCCATACACATTTGTTCATTTGTAGAACCAAAGATGATGTCATCCACATACACTTGTAACAGAAGCAAGTCTGATCCCTTTCTTTTGTAGAATAGTGTCTTGTCAATGGCTCCTCGTTTGAAACCATTTTCAAGAAGATGAGTTGACAGCTCATCATACCATGCTCTAGGAGCCTGATGCAATCCATAAAGGGCTTTGTTTAACTTATACACCCTGTTTGGATACATTGGATCCTCAAACCTGGAGGTTGAGCAACATACACCTCTTCATCAATCTTTCCATTTAGAAATGCAGACTTAACATCAAGCTGGAACACTTTAATGTTCTTTGAGGTAGCATATGCAAGAAAAATCCTGATAGCTTCAAGTCTTGCAACTGGTTCAAAAACTTCCTCAAAGTCTATTCCTTCTTCTTGAAGACATCCCAGTGCTACAAGTCTAGCTTTATTCTTAATCACCAAACCCCTTTCATCCCTTTTGTTTCTAAAAACCCATTTGGTTCCAATGGCATATCTGTCATATGGCTTATCAACAAGATCCCACACATGCAGGTCTCTAAATTGTGCCAATTCCTCTTGCATTGCTTCAACCCAACTATTATCTTTTAATGCTTGTGCTATGTTCTTTGGTTCTATTTGGGATAGAAAACAAGAGTAAAGACAAATGTTTGCAAATTCAGAATGACTTCTTGTAACTCTTTCATGCAAATTACCAATGATGTTTTCAGAAGGATGATTCTTTTCCACATAAGGAGTTTGAACAATCATATCTGTAGACATAGTTGTGTCAAGATTTGACTCATTGAGTTCTGGTACTTCAATGATCAAATCAGTCTCTGCATCATGAAATTCTGGTGCTTCATCATTATATTGTCCTGAAGTAGATGCACCATTGTTTCCAATATTTAATCTTTGAAATAGATCTTGAAATCTTGTTGTAGATGCAGCTTCTTCTCCACTTGCTTGGTTGCTTGTGTCACCCTCATTCTGAACTTGATCATTTTGCGCATCTTGATTGTCTTTATTGTTCTCAGTATGATTATGTTCAACATTGTGATTGTTTTCTTGATTAGGTTCACCAATATCACATGAGGAGTTCTTCATAAAAATATATTCCTTTTCCTTTTCAGCAACCTTCTTCCATAATTCTTCCAAGTCCAATGACTTCTTCTTTTTCTCTTTAATTTCACTGGTCTTGTAGAAAGATTCATCAAAGTCTTCAGGATAAATCTTGAAAGACCTTATTAACTTCTCATGATCAAACAACCATGCTGCACCATCAACTGTATTGAATTGATTCTCATTAAAAATGATGTCAGAAGATTCTATAACACTCGAGTGATCTTTTACATAGACTCTGTAGGCTTTTGAGTGTGTAGAATATCCAACTAAGAAACAATCCAGGGACTTTGTTTGAAACTTGTTCAAATAGTCTCTTGTGTTCAGTAGGAAACATTTGCATCCAAAGGGCTTGAAAAACTTAATGTAAGGCTTTCTGTTGTGAAATATTTCATATGGAGTTTTGTTAAGCCTTTTGTTGACAAGTATCCTGTTTTAAACATAGCAGGCTGTATTTATAGCTTCAGCCCAAAAAGTGATAGGCAGATTAGCATCTGCTAACATGGTTCTTGCAGCTTCAATAAGTGTTCTGTTTCTTCTTTCTGCTACACCATTTTGTTCAGGAGTTCTAGGAGCTGAGAATTGTTGTTGTATTCCTTTTGCTTCACAGAATTCTTGCATAACTCCATTCTTGAACTCAATGCCATTGTCACTTCTCATTATCTTGACTGTCTTATTCAACTTGTTCTCAATCATTGTTACACAACCTTTAATCAACTCTGTAGTCTCATCCTTGGTACTTAGGAAATAAACCCAAGTGTATCTTGAATAGTCATCAATGATCACCAGACAATATCTTTTCTTCCCAATACTTGGTACACTCACTGGACCAAAGAGATCCATGTGAAGTAATTCAAGTACTTGATCAATTGAGTTGATGAGTTTTGACTTATGAGTAGATTTGTGTTGTTTTCCCTTTTGACATGAATCACAATGATCTTCCAACTTGAATTCTCTTGTAGGTAAACCTATGACATGCTCACCTTTGACAAGTCTATTCATGTTCTTCAAGTTCACATGACACAGTTTCCTATGCCACAATTTTGACTCATTTTCAGTGGCTTTGAAAACAAAACATGCACCTCCTCTTGAAATAGCTTCTTTCATATTCAATTCATACAAGTTACCATTTCTTGGTGCCATCATCATAATCATTTTAGGTGGAATTACAAACTCAGGTTTTAAAATGAAACAGTGTGAATCATCAAAACTGACTTTGTAACCCTTATCACACATTTGTGATATACTCAGCAGATTGTACTGAAGACCTTCAACATGAAATACATTATCAAATGAGACTTTCCCATTTGTTAAGATTCCTTTTCCAACAATCTTTCCACCATTCTCATCACTCCCAAAAGCTACTGGACCTTCATACTTCTCTTCATAATTGGCAAGAGATATCTTGTCACAAGTCATGTGCCTAGAACAACCACTATCCATATACCATATGTCATTTAGAAGAGTGGACTGTTCCTGCACATACAAAGAAAATTTTATTAGTTAAGTGATGAAGTGCAAGCCTTATCAACTTGCAGTTCATCAAATTCAGTTTCAGACACAGCTTGGGAAGTGAGTGTTGTTGGTTTAGGATCTTCATGACTCAGTGATCAGTTTCATAACCACACTCTCTTGGAGTTTTGAAAAATGAGGTTGGGCAGTGGTATTCATCTGAGTCAGTGGCATACTCCTTTATCACATAGTCCTTCTTCTCAAAGTAGTCTCTCACATCAGCAACTTGCTCAACCTTACTCTCAGTCTTAGGTTTCCAAAGGAAACCATGTGGTTCATATCCATGTCTTAATAGAAACTTCTCATCACCAGTGAGTTCTGTTGGTTTATTTCTAGAATGTGCATCTTTTCTTCTTGTCTTCTCACTGCTTGATGATCCTTGTGAGCTATCAGATTTGACTGATTGAGTATCTTGCTTGATTCTCACAGACTGATAGTTCTTTTTGGTCAATTCCTCATGCTTTTTAGGAGATTTACTTCTTCTTGCTAGTTCAGCCACTTTCTTCTCAATCCTTGTCTCCTTTTCAGATTTCTTCACTTCTTTGTTCATGGTTTCATTTCCACACACCTTTCCTTTTCCCAGATATTCATCATACTTCTTTTTGTACAGAACAAAGTCTTGCCCATACTTTGTTCCATTTGGTACATGAAATGGTTTGAATTTGAATCTTTCATTACATGAATCTGTGTGGTGATCATATTCATCACACCTTTTGCACCAAACCTTGCCTTTGAATATTTCATGTTCTTTTGGTTTCTTGTATCTTTCACTTGGCTTAGGTGTCTTGACTCCTAGAGTCTTCTGATTCTTTAAACCATCAAAATCAAGTGAAAAAGGAACAAATTCCTCAATCTTGATGTCTTGTCTTTTAAGTTTTCTTTTGACAAAGACAATTTTCTCCATAATCATAGGTTCTTCATCACTGCTTTCTCTAACCCTTGACTGTCTTTTCTCATACTCTTCCATAGTTTCCACTTCTACAACATCCAACACCTCATGACTAGAAAAGATTGGATAAACTGGAATAATAATTTCTGTATCAACTTTTTCAGTCACCATCTTCTTTTTGTTGTTCTGCTTTATCTTACCCAATACCTTGCTTGGTGGTCTAACCGCATTGTAGTTTATCTTCCTCCTTTTACAAATATCAAAAGAAACATGTTCTCTTTTCATTTATCATTCTGTTTCTTCAATCTTTGTGGGACTGGTGGATACTTTGGAAGTTTATCAACAGATTCAGGTTTCTTATATTTTCTTCCTCTTGCAGCAGCTTTGATCTCCTTTTCAGTAATTTGATCACTCAAATCACTCAAATCATCTTGATTCAACTCAACTGAATCAAAGTCATCCTCAGAGACTTGAACTCCAATTGACTTATTCTCTTTTACTTCTTTCTTAATCACAAACTCTCATTCTTCATTCACTTCTACCTTTTTGTACAAATCAACAAATTCTTCCTTGTCTTGAAAGACATTTCTGAATTGTTGCAAGTATGCTTCTCTTTTCTCTTTGTCAACTTTTGGCATGAAGTTGTTCTTGAATGGAGGTGGTACTGTTTTGTATTTGTCTTGTTCCTTCACCTAGTTCATTATACCACATATGTTGCCTGTTGAGATCAAATTCTTCAGAAATTCAGTTTCAACCTTTAGTCTTGTGTTTTGCACCTTTTCTTCAACCAACATCTTCTTTAATCCATCAATCTCAGTGGTGTATCTAGTTTGAGTTCTGTAAATGATCATGCAATCATCTTCAAGGCTTTTAATCTTTTCATCACTGATCAACTCACTTGCCTCATACTCATTGATGATGCTTTGTTTTCTAAAACACTCACTTTCCAGCTTGCCTACCTTTGTTTTCAATTCAATGATAAGTTCATTTAAATAAACTGTAGGAGCAGAGTGTACCTGAGATGATGATCCTTTTTCTTTCTCAATTATGGCCATGAATGCCACATTTGCTTTCCTGATATCATCTGCAATGTCCTCTTTATGATTGCTCCAATCAAAATTTCCTTCATGCTGTGTAGTCACTGCCACATTTCCTTGATTTCTGTTCTGATTTTGATTTGCTGGAACAGTGTTGTTTGGAACATTTTGAGCTGCTTGAAGGTTTTGATTGTTATTCATTTGAAAACCTTGAGTCTGTTGCATACTTTGTTGTTGATTATTCATTTGAGGCTGAAAGTTGTTGAAGTTGGGGTTGTAATTGTTGTTGGGATTGAAGTTGTTGTTAAAGTTGTTTATTTGACTATTGTTGTTGTTGAATCTTGGCTGATTTTGTTGGTAATGTTGCTGACCTCTTGGTTGATTTTGTTGATATTGATGCTGACCTCCTGGTTGTTGATTCTGGAATTGATTCATTTGAAAATTTCTTGGTTGATTGCATTCTCTTGCAAAATGACCAGGTTGCTAACAATTGTAGCATATTGCTTTTGACTTGTCAAATCCAATCCTGTCATTAGGACCAGAAACCAGAGACCTACCAGTTCTGTTATACAGCCTTTTACTTCTCAAACCCAACATGGAAGCTTGCCACTTCAAATCCATGTCTTCCAAGTCATCTGCATCAATTTATTCTAAATAATCTTGTACCACACTTGTGTGAATTATATTCTTTGCAACAAATGCATTATATGACTCAGTAAACATAGACAACAAAGCTTGTGTTTCATTGCTTTGACCATGTCCTGTGCCAGTATTAGGAACATTTCCACTTGGCTTGGAGGCAGAATCAGTATCATCAATCAGTTGCACATTGAACCTCTGCTGATTTCCTTGATTACTTGTGCTACCTCCAATGAAAGATTTTGGAGTAACAACATTATGTTCAGCTGGTTCTTCAATAATGGGAATTTGCTGTTGGTTCTTGGTAGACAGATTTCCCATGGGTGCAATCAATGCATTTGAAACATTGAAGCAGGGTCTATCTTCCTTAATCATCTCATTCTCTATCATTTCAAGTTCTGTAGCCTGAAGAAAGCATACCACATCATCCAATTTTAATTCATTGAAATTTTGCTTCTGAAGGATGAACTTGCAAGCAGTAACCATTCTTTTGGCATTGAGTTGAGTAACTTTGTATTCAAATCAAAGTCAGTCATTACATAATCAGTTTTCCTCAACTCATTCACAATGCTTAGAAAATGTTCTAGTATTGATTTCAACCTCTCTCCATCCTTATACTTGAACCTTTTTAACTGTTGCTTCAATCTTTGCTTCTTTATGTTCTTTAGTTCAGTATTCCCTTCATACATCTCAAGGATGGCATCATACATTTGTTTGGTAGTTGTGTGATGAGCCACCTTGGTCAGAATCTCCCACGACAAACCTAGCTTAATCATAGCTAAGGCTTTGTCATCCACCTTTCTCATTTTTTCTCTTACAACAGCAGTTGCAGTTGCATTTGCACCTTCTTCAACAGCGGTTTGTGGACCATTCTTGATGGAGTTCCACATATCAATATCATTGTAGCATACGGCTGCTTCAAAGAGTACTTTCCATTTGATAAAGTTTTCCTGTCCATGCAACCTTGGTATCTTGTTAGTAGACACCTCTTGTTCCTCATATCCAGATATTTTGAGAAATTGAAAATCAGTTTCCTTAAAAAAAATTTCAAAATAATCAGATCTGAAAACAAAATGTTGTGATTAGAACAAGATTTAGATATAAAGATTAGAAATTTAATTGAAATAAGGAAGAGAAAACACCGGTAGATTGTAGATCTGGAAGAAAAATGAAAAACAGGGCTGCTGACGTCACAAATCAATAGAACAGTGGTCTGCTTACATCATTCTTCTTCAAATCTTCAATCAGCAACAATCTTTCCAAAATAGCAGTATCCTGGCTTTGATACCACTTGTCTGTCCCCTTGATTTCACCTGGATCTTAATTAATCATGTCATAACTCACACAGATTGATGTGTCGACAAGAGAGTTAATGACGGGTTGCTATATTTAGAAAGATATCCGTTTGCTAAAGGCGGAATCAATAACAAACATACGGTTGCAATGAATAATCAAAGGTAGAAAGCACACTTAAGATTCACTCAAAAGATTTCCATTTACATAATATTAATCATACAAAAGGATAATCGATTTAGGGTTTTCTAGGAATCGTAAGACAGCCGTCACACAATATTCTCTCAATTAATGTGTCGGTCTTATCCGTATTGTGCTCCCTTAGGCGGCGTGCCCTAAATATTCTATTTATAGGCCTGCCAACCTAGGACAGCTGTCATTCCTTCTAGAAACCCTAAATACAGTCATACATATTCAAATTACATATTCAAAATAAACTAAGTGTAAAACAAGTCTTCCGGGTAGGCTTTGCATCAATCTTGTCTTTCCGAGTATGCTCGGCCATCCTTCATAACTTGGTAACATAGAAGTGTGCTCGGGATTAGTTTCCGGGTAGACTTTACTTAAAGAGTATTTCACAATTCCTTACGAGCAACCTTGTTCTTCAATGATCCATTTCAGCTCTTTGCTATAAAATAACTTATTAGCAAAGTGTACTCGGGAGTACTTTTCCTTGCTCGAGCTGAACCTTACCCGATATTACTTAGAGATATTCCTTTAGATTATCAAGCATACTTGGATCATACTTATTAATGAATACTTTGCCCGGTCTTCCAATCACTTGGCTTCTTGGACTTGGTTAACCAAACCTTACTCGGAAGAGTAATATACTTGGCTCTGAAGAACAGACTTGCTTGATAAAGTGAACCTTGCCCGGATTTACATAAATTATTGTACCTTACTCGGCAATGCACTAATTTGTAAACCCTGCTCGGATATCCACTTAAGAAGACTACTTGAAGTAAACCTTGCCCGGTAGTCAAAATATCGTACTCGGCCAAATAAAAGCTTGCTCGGAGGTCTAAGGTGTGCTCGGATCCATTACTTAGCAAATTCAGAGGAGGTTGAGAAGATTCCAATCTTCCATGTACTTTATTTAGGTCAAATCTTTGACTCAACAATCTCCCCTTAGGTCAATTTCTTGACCCAACACAGAGCCAGAAACCAGTGACAATGTTTAGGTAGTTCATGGTAGGATTAATAATTAAATTTAATAGGAAGGCATGTTAGGTTCTGATTATTATTCTGTTCTAATTTTTAACATGTTGTTTCTTAATTACTATCTATCATCATGTATGACATTGCAAGTTTGTTTAATGGTTATTTTATTTTATTTTGTTTGTTTTTCTCAACTTACTTTTTTGTTACTTTTTCTTTGTTACTAAATTTATTTCTCTACCCTTCGGGAAAAAACAACCATTTGACCTTTGGACTTACATTTACCACCATATTTATTAACCCCATCACATCTTCATCTAACCTCCTTCATCTTTTCATTATATAAAGGAGATCGATATACTAGAACTCTTGTTTTCTACAACATCCCTTTTTCCAATTTTTATCATGTCTACACCTCGACGTAGATTAGTTCCTCATTCTAAGATTAAAATAGAGTCGTCTTCCAGAATTTATTTTAAACCTATGGTCAAAAGAGAGAACCTACCTTCTTCCAAAATTTACTCAAATTTTGTTGAACCTAAAGTTGAAGAATTTAAGTACAAACCCCCGAAGGTTGAGAGGCCCAAAGTTGAGCCAAGTTGCATAAGAAATTCAAGTTGTTGCGGTCAACATCAAGATGACGAATGGATGTTTTACTATGATTTTGACAATCCCCTCACTAACATCACCACTCTGTTTCCATACCCGACTCCGTCTTTTGACTTCTGTCACTGTTTCAAACGTTTCTATTTTGTTCGTTAGTTTGTGACACCCTTAGTTTTAGATGGTCGAAGTGGGGTCGAAATTATCTAACTTTATGTACTATGTGTTTGGTAATTTTAATTATTTTATAATCTATTAGGTTGTCCTTAATTAGTTTCTCAATGTATGTGTACTATGTTGTTGTACCTTTGTTCAATCCCCTACGTTAAGATTGTATCTTGTTTTTTAATGGTAGTACTTCACGTGAATTAAATTACGGTTCTTTCTTTAGTTTACTATATTGGGAAATGTATTAAGGTCCCATCATGTAAATCAATTAATTGACTTATCTATTTTTCCCTCCTACCATATTATCTTGCATTTATTTTCTTGTATTAATTTAACATTTTTATTCTCCACCCACTGAGTTTGAGTAGTTGTTAAATACCCATCCAAAAAGCACATTACAAAAAACACATTCCACTCGGCTGCCATCAAAAAGCACATTCCAAAAATCAGACTTACCAATATGTATGTTTGCTACTGCCATAAGGTTGCCACCTTACGCACGTCTTGGACCGATTTGAATTCTGGTCGCCGTTTTTATTCATGTCCACATTTGGTATATTACGAGTTTGACTGTTTTGTTTAACATACGAGTTCAGTGTCATTGTTGTACTGTACGTTACTTTAAATATTATCTTTTGTACTTTCTACTTTTGTACTTTTGTACTGTACGCTACTTTAAATATTATCTTCATTGGAATTCCCTACAAGGAGCCACCTAATATCTATTTCCAAAGACACTTTTTGTCCACAATTTACATATTAAACCATTAGATAAAAATATAAGGGCCCACCGTCATAACCTAACACACAAAATACACCACAAAAACAGAAGTCGCATCCGTAACTTCTTTGCCCCAACCACTTACCCCACTTAAATCATGTTCAGAGACCACAGTACCCTACCCCATACGTAATTAAGTTTTACAAAACAAAATGTACAAGTTTAATCAAAAGCATACTGAAGTCATGGGATCTTTTCACTTACCTCTTGCCTCCATCAGAACTTCTTTCTTCATAGTGTTTAAGTCAGACAAAAGAATTTTTTATAATATTTTTTTCCTTAAACCTTTAAGCTGACTTTTTTCCTTCATGCCTTGTCTAGCAAACCCGGCTTCAAAGTTTTCTCCCTCCCCCATGAAAGCCTCCATATGCCTCATCAACACCACTCCACCTTCTGTCGTGTGGTTTGTGATTTCCCACTTTACTTGAATTCTTTCAATCTTACTCCCCTTTATCTCCTCACTCTTTGGATGATTCCATGACTCCAAATATCTTACAAACATGTCCTTCTAGAAATCCGTTAATAAACTAATTAACATATTTGCAATTTTTTGTTTCATTTTACTAAATTAATTATCATATTTATTGTCTAATTAAGTAGATTCTTACCAGTTTTTACGTGGTGTCTTTAAATTCAAACACGTTATTGTCCCGTATTGTTGCCAACGGAAGCATATTTGGGAAATGGTCAATTGTGAAAATTGACGGCTTCTTAAGATTGAACACCACCACAAAATACTCATTGTGTTCCATTACTGGGAAAAAGACCAAGTCTATGTTTTTGAAACTACATATACTCAAGTCTGACCACATTGACATGTACACGTTCTGGACGAACTTTGCGTCTCTCACAATCTTGTCCCGTTTCTCTGCCCCTATCAAACCCTCACCCTGTTTTCATATCATTATGTATTGTTTAGATTTATAATTTATTAACCAACATGGAATAAATACCTTTAAACAATTACGCAATTACCATCACCTCTGTGCTTAGGAAGTATCTTCTCGGTGTTTTTTGTGTATCCAAAGTTATGTTCTCATTCAATACTGCCGACCTCAAGTTCACCACATTATTGTCTATCCTCTCCTCGTAGTTCAAACTCCTAATCACCTCCACATCCGCTTTTAGTCCTTGACTCGTTGAGAATATCATTTTACTACATGTTCATACCTTTTTTCAGTACTTATGTTTTTACAACTTATAAAGAACACAATTAAAAAACCCATTTTCTGTAATTCATTAACATTGGAGTTAGTAAAATGGACACCACAATAAGCCAATCATTATTTTGTAGTAGCTTACTGATTTGTTTCTTCGTTGTCTCCGTCCTCAACCATCACGTAGTCCCATATTCTATTTTCCAAATTCGTTGTCTTCCTTTCAATATCCAACGCCCCACTCATTTTTGTCATTTTTTCAGCTTTCCCTCCAACTACCCCTGCCTTCAATTTCGCCTTCTTTTTCTCCATTTCAGAAATAACTCCGCTCTGATCTATTCCCCTTTTCATTGGCTCAACTAAATATAGCACACTTTGTCAACAATATATAACGTATGTTTTTCTTAAAAAATAACATATGAAAATGACTTTTCTAAAGTTTTTTATAACTGCTTTCTTAATACCTCTCCTTTGTTCATCTTTGACCGGTTGACGCGATGAGCTTCCTACGTCAACATTTGTCTTTGTCGGTGTGGCTACACACATATACAACACCCAAATTAGGTTGTTTAATACGTTTTCATTTTCCAGTTGACAGTAAAACGACATTTTAAACATATGGACTTTGTTTTTAATACCTTTTTTTTGTTCCTCTGTTACTTTATTCGGCGACGGTGTTTCTACATCCACAATTTTCTTTGTCTTTTTTTGGTGTGTCTACGACATTTGAAACAAATAGTTACTATCACAATTTACAATTATTCATTACTACAATATATTTTTCAATACCTATCTTGTCATCCTCTTTTTCTGTTTGAGCCTAATAATTTTCCGGATCATCAGTTTTTTTTGGTGTTGCTGCAACACATAAGGAAGACATCAAATATATTTGTAATATCGTTTTAATTTACACTTTTTACGAAATCACTAAGTAACAAATAATTCTAATTTATTACCAATCTGTGAAACCCCTAGACTGAAAGACGGTGCATCGGTTCCAAAATCTTCATTTTCTACAACATTCAAATACATATAAGTTGAAATTGTAAATGTAATCAACAACTATGTATTTTTAGGGCTTACCTACTGTCTTTGGTTTACGGGCGGCTTCCCTTTTTGTTCTTCCTTCGTTAACCCGTTGTCGTTCTTCGGTTTCATCTTCCGGCAACCTAAAATCATCATCCATAGTACTCTCATCTCTTGTTTTTTCATTCTCATTGACATCCAAATCTTCGACTTCCATGTTGTCCACATCATTTTTTCCACCTGTCACAATTTTTTCATACATACGCAACGTCATTTACTCTTACATATATGTGTTATGAAGTTACATTTTTTTTCGGTTTAACAAAAAATACTACTTACTTTCATCTTCCGATTTCTCAAAGCTATTAATATCTTCGATGTTTTCATCTTCACTCCAACCAATTTCTTTGTCTTCTTCATCAACCTGTACATCATCTTTGCTCTTTGTGTCTTCGAATTCTGCCACATCGTCAATCTTCCCTTTGCTTTGCATATCCTCTCCCATCTCATCCTCTTCGCTTTCCTTATCCTCTCCCTTTTTTCTTCTGCAATAAATAGATTTGACAAAGACTTTATATATCAGGTGACTTATGTTATATGCTAACCTTTTTTTTCAATGTGTTTATATTTTTGTTTTCACAAACCTCCGCCGCTGACATTATCATCGTGTTGGTCATTGTCTAAGCTTACTTCTGTTGCGTCTCCTAGAGTTCCCTCTTCTTGGAAATCTATTTCCTCCTCATAATACTCTTTTTAATTCAAATGTTTTTAAAAACAATATTAATATTGATTTGTAAGCGAATGAATTATTTTTGTAATATCTTACCTTCACAGTTTAGGTCATCCAAAACATTATTAATTAAGTTACCAGTATCATCTTCGTCACCATTTGTTCCATCAACTACCTTTACCGTTAATGCACTTCTAAAACGGCTACAAAGTTTTTCAAATTCCTCCGACTCTATGTTCTTTTTTTCTAGCTTTCTTAACATTTTTTCCATTTGTTTCTTTGCACTCTCAAACTCTTCAAGATATTCTTTTGCTTCATTCAACTTAGCATTTGTTAAAAGGATAACATAATACAAATTAACATACTTTTTATTTAACAAATAACATACGTTATAAATTTGTATCTTCTCGCCTGAAAAACTTCTTCGTTGTCACCTTTCTCCTCCTTGATCCATTTTCTTATTTTCTTTTTCTCCCAAACTCCGAATCCTCCTGCTAACCTTTCTTTTCTATCTCTTGATATAAGCAACTCCTTACTCCAAAACTTGATTGGGTTCGTATTCTCATCTGAACAAACTTCTTTGAAGTCCATGCTTTCAACATATAAAATTTGTAAAAACAAAACTAACAAGTTAACAGTTTCCTACCAGTTAATGTGTTTCTACTTTCAAACATTATTAAATTAACTAACAAATTACCGTTAAAACTGTCAGTGGCCCGCAGAAGTACTTGCTTACATTACATCTTTCCCATCCAAGCTTACATGTTTTCAAGCATTCCATAATGTAAGAACCCCAATCAATTTTCTTGAAATATGTTTTGCTACTTGTGTAGTTCAATATTTCCTCTCTACATCTTCCTTGGGTTTTGCAGTCCCCCATGATGCACAAGAACAGCATTAAAAAGTCAAGACGGAACATGAATGTATCTTTGTCCTCAGCTTCCCTTATTTTTGCCACAATTTCTGATGGCGCAACATGAAGTCCACGATATCTCTCTCTCCATTCTGCCACACTGTTGGTATATTCTTCATGATACTTGAGATTCTCAATTTTCTCACCCTTACATGGTATTCCAAACAATCTCCTTATTGCCTTTTTGGTTACTTTAATACTCCCTGACTCAACCTCAATGGTCATTTTTTCTGGATCGAACCTGTCCACAACGAAATGTGCTAACTTGGCCGGTATCCCGTCAATATTAAAGTGTAGCATCCTCCCAAAACCCATTGTAAGTCCTGAATCTGGATCACTACAATATGATTCAACCTAAACACGATGTTAGTGCGGAATCCTAATGCCGTGATGATTCAAGAACGAGATATAAGAACAATATAAATATAATGAACACGAAATACTTTGGTTTCAATGCATACGATTCTATTATCAATAAATCGTCTAATACATAAACCGATTCACACAAAATCTTATGCTCTCTAGATTGTGGCTGTGAAAGTGTTAGAGAGATCTATGGTTCTGCTCACCAACTCATCAACACCTAAACCCTATACAAGTATTCTCTATATATAGGGAAGCTAACAATCTAGCCCAAAGTAAAGCCCAAAGCCCACCGAGATCCATAATGGATCTCGGTTTATATACATAGCCCAACACGAAACCTAATAAACATATAACTAAGTATAAACCACCAAATATGGACCCAACAATCTCCCCCTTGGTTTGTAGCTTCGTTCTTGTTTATCTCACTTCAGATTAGCCAAATCGAAATCCATAGGGATTTCTGTATTACACCAATGCAATTCTTCAACTCGTCTTTGTTTATGTCACTTTAGTCTTGATCGTGTCATGGCCTTTTGATATGCGTCAGTCTAACCAAATTATGGCCCAACAATCTCGCCCTTAGACTAATGCTTTCAAGATCTTCAGAATCTTTACTAGAACATAATCAGCAACTTCAGTGATCAGCAACTTTAGCATCTGTATTCAATAATCTATCATCTCCCCCTTCTTAACAGCATCATCCAATTTGAATCTCAGATACTTTATATGCTTCCGTTTCAAGAAATCAGTCTTGAAAGAATGATCAACTTTGATAGAAAGACCAACCAAAATATTTTGAAAATAATAAAACAAAATAAGACAGACATATTTTTGTAATTTTTATTTTTCGGGTTTTTTTTATTTATTTTCTTGAAAAGACTTGAAATGAGATCATACCAGATAAACCAACTATAACACAATAACCGAAATCATATTTCAATAGCAGAAGACAAAATTTAAAACGATTTCTTAACACATTTGTTTCGACAAGAGTAATCAAGAAGTAAAAATAGAATAAAATAAAATCAAAAACAACAAATAAAACAAATTTAATCACCCGGTCTTCTTGTAATTTGGCAAAAATTTGGGTTTCAGTTTTTGATAAAACCGTCGCCTTTATGAAAAGATCCGAACATGGAATCTTATTGATTAAGGTGCTATCACAAAGATTCATGTTCAACGTTATTATGACATAAAGAAACAGGTTGATAGAAGGTATAATGAACTTAGCATGATTTTCATTGCATCAGTGTTATGAATTATGTTCACTTCGGCATAAAGCTTAGATGGACATCACTCATGAACCTGTGATGCCTCCTATCTCTTCTCAAAGCGTATTTGGATTTCCCCAGATCACCCCAATTTGACTCCAACCCCCTAGTGCTTGATCAAAAGTTTTTATGGATTAACAAACAATAATTAAAGCTTTAAGGTTGAACGTTGGATTTACAAGACATCCGGACTTACAGGCCTTTCATTCGAGACATGACAGGACTTACTTTTATGCCCCCATCCCTGTAGTTCTTGTTTGACCCTTTAAGCTTTTAAAATACGAATTTTTAATAACACAATAATCAATTATTTTAATTTTTTATATATAAATTTTTTATTTTTTTCTTTTCCTTTTTTTTATAACTTAAGAAATAACTTAGAAACATAATATTTTTGGTGATCAAGACACTAACAGGCTCGTGTATGACTGGGTAATTGCTTTTCTGTCTATCCTTCGGAGAGATGTATATGGAGACATGCACATTTCTTCAAAATGACTCTCCACGGTAAGTTTAGCATATTTAGTTTATATCACTTCAATTTTTACGCATCATGGAAAGCTACCATACAAATCAATGACTGTTCTAGAGCCTTTTAAGCTTAATAACTTCATCCATTAGGAACACAGAAACAATTTATCTATCACTTTCCAAAGGTTGGATCAATTTTCATTTGAAAATATTTTCAAGCTTCTGAAAAGTTGTTAACTGAATAAATATATCACTTTTCAGAAAGTTATAGAAGACACACATGTTAAGAACTCAGTCACCCTGGTCACTCTTCAGTTTTCAGGTAAATGGCTATCACGTATGACCACTAGTGGTTAACAGGACCAAACACATATGAGAATACGTGTCCCACCAACTTGGAATTACCGACATACTTTTAAGTGAAAGAATTCAAAACACAAAAACACATCACAATCGCCCCAGATACTTTCAGTCTTCAGATAAATGGTTATCCTGTGAATCTACGAGTAGATCACCGGACCAAACATATACAAGTATATGTTCTTCAAACTTGAGCAGCCGACATAATTTTAAGCGAGAGTGAAGTTTGAAAGACATAGATAAATTTTTTTATTAAATGCACACACACTCTTTTTGAATTTTTTAATTTTCACCCTCTAAATTTGTGCAAAGACTTTTATGTACAAATTTAACCACAAAAAGACTCAATCGTCGAAACGTGGTATTTAATAATGATATATGATGAAGTGTGATAGTCAGCCAACTGATGTACTATCATTTCTCATGTACGTTCAAGTCATTTTCTCATTTTTAAATAAAACAAAATAAAAAACTATATTTGAAAAACTATACGTGAACATATTTTTGTATTTTTTTAATAATTAAAAATTTTAAAATCTTTTTGACTGGTCAATCTTTCATACCAGAGTGATACGGTTACCTTTAATCTTCAAGACATCATTTTCCCATTTGTGAGAATCTCCCCCCTAGGAATAAGCTTGTTTTGAGATTCTGCATCATTGCGAGTTGAATGTCTGGAACAAACCTTTTAATATGCAATGTATTCCCTGATTTGTTCCTACACACTTAGAGAGCAGATTAAAAACGTTCTATCACCCTAAAATCCCATCCAGGCAACAAATAATCCATTTCATGGTTTAAAGATTTAAAAAAATGGATATTTACCATGTCATGTGTTTGGAACAACCCATTTAACAAACAATGAATTTGTGGTTGTTCCTACACGCATAGCGGGATTAGTTGGACATAGGAACCCAAGTCATAAATGTCTTGGGGTTTCCTTGAGCATCAACATATGTGACCTCTTGCCAACTCATATCATTCCCATCTTTAACAGACTCATTTGTTAATACAGATTCTGTTTGCTGAGTTTTAAGTTTCCAAATCTGTCTTGGTTTAGTGTAATTTGAAAGAACAGACTTTGGAGTGTAGTAATCCGAATTCGAGTTCGAATTCTTAGAACTCTCAACACTCTTTGATTTCTGAAAATTTATTCTTCTTTTAACAGTTTTAAATCATTTGAGTGTAAACCTGTCATATTAACTTTGAATCCTTGAGTATCTGTGACTCGTTGTACAGATACACGTGGTTTTCTAAAATAAGCATTTTGTTTAACCACTAGATTCTGTTGAAACCTGTTACCTTTCACTTGAGAAGCTTGTCTATTAACAGCACGGTAGTAACACTCCTTTGCCAAATGCCCGCCGTTCCCGCAGACGAAACACGCCTTCATCCTTCTTCTAATGTCAACGGAAGCACTTGCTTCATGTTGGAATTCCTTCTTAGGAAAGGTTTTTCCATTCTTCTTTCCACTTGGCACAGCCTTCTGATTTTGCTTGTAACAGGGAACATATAGACGATGAACACAATTTCTGGCAATATGTCCTGGCTTGCCACAATGGTAACATGTTTGCCTCTTGATAAAAAGCACCCAGTGATTTATTAACACATGCACATCCGAAGGATCTGTGAGGACGAAACTGTCCTTGTTGTGCTGATTTCTTATGTGCCTTACTTTGATACCACAACCCTGTGTATTATATTATTAGTACAATTTTGTGTTGTGGTGTTATCTGAGTTTGATGACACGTTAGAGAAAGATTCATTTTCGCTGGCCTGAACTAACAGAAGCAACATCATTTACTATATCTGCACATGAATTAGAAGCATCAAAATTGTTCACACATTTAAAAACAGGCTTGATTTCCTCTAGGGATCCTGATCGAACAGTTTCAGATTGAACCTGTTTACCATACTTCATGTCTTTTATCTTTTCCTCCTGTTCTTTGGTAACAGGGGTAGGGACATAATTGTGGTTGTAGGGTGGGGGAACTTAACTGAATCCTATTCCCTCACCTTCATTCTCTTTCCACCACAATTGATTTTTAAACATTGAGTTGACAACTTTACTGGAGCCATCGAATTTTTTAAAATATAGTTCAGCCCTTTCAAATTTACTAGTTAGATTTAAAATTTCTAACTTGGAGGCTTCCAGTTTAGCAGTTAATTCAACGATTTCCTGTTTGGCATCAAGATGATGACAAGGCTTTACACTAAAATCATACTTAAGCTTAGAAATGTCCTTCTTCTGAGCTTCTATTTTATCTAGAAAACCTTTTTCATTTTTCTTAAGTTTAAAGTTTTCAGATTTTATTCTTTCTATATCTCTAATTAGGCTATCGTTATGGAGCTTATACATTTCTATTTTTTCACCACAATTTAAAGAACATGGTTTAAAGCTTATCTCAGATGAATTTTGATATACTTCTTGTGAGGGAGCAGACTGATTAAGAATACTTCCAAACATTGAGATGAGTTGTGGAGAATCCGTTGAGTAATTAAAGAGATTAAACTGATTTTCCCGCCAAAATTTCTCGAAAATATGATCGCCAAAATTCTCAAGAAAGATGTCCCGCTCAAAAGAGGCGTCCAGGAAAAATTTCGTTCAAGACACATTTTTCCGAATTTCCCGCCAAAAATTCACCGAAAATCACCCCAGAAAAAATGTTTTCGCCAAAATTTTCAAGAATGAAGTCTCGCTTATATGGAGTATTCAAGAAAATTTTCGTTCAAGAAAATTTTTCCAACCAAAATACCTTTTTTTTATAACCGAGAACCTCTTGACTTTGACCGAAAACTAGGTTGGCCGAGAACTTGATTTGGCCAAGAACTAGGTTTGACCGAGAACAGGGGTTGACCGAAAACCCAAGATTACCGAAAACCACCAAAGTTGACCGAGAACCACTTCTTCCTGACCGAGAACACTGAGTTTGACCGAGAACTCACAACTTTGACAGAGAACTAGAGATATTGACCGAGAATTAGAAGGCGTTGACCGAGAACTAAGGAATGTTGACCGAGAACTAGGGATGTTGACCGAAAACTCTTGAAAGTGGCCGAGAACACCCCAATTTAGGCCGAAATCGTTTAAATGATCCTTAGAACTGCTTAAAGTTTGCCCGAAAACTAGTCAAACAGTTGAATTTAAGAAGTAACAAATTCCCATGTTTAGTGGGATTTGATTTGTTTCCAAACAAACAACAAATCTTTCACCAAAAATAATTCTTCTTCTTCTCCGTAACCACTCGCCAGAAAAATCAACACAACCACCAAAAATCAAGATCTTGAAACTGTTAATATCACAATAACGAGCCTGAATTCGTCCAAGGCTCCGATACCAATTGTAAGTCCCGAATCCGGATCACTGCAATATGATATCAACCTGAACACGATGTTAGTGCGGAATCCTAACGCCGTGATGATTCAAGAACAAGATATAAGAACAATATAAATATAATGAACAAGAAATACTTTGGTTTCTATGCATACGATTCTATTATCAATAAATCGTCTAATACATAAACCGATTCACACAAAATCTTATGCTCTCTAGATGGTGGCTATGAAAGTGTTAGAGAGATCTATGGTTCTGCTCACCAACTCATCAACACCTAAAGCCTATACAAGTATTCTCTATATATAGGGAAGCTAACAATCTAGCCCAAAGTAAAGCCCAAAGCCCACCGAGATCCATAATGGATCGCGGTTTATATACATAGCCCAACACGAAACCCAATAAACATATAACTAAGTTTAAACCACCAAATATGGACCCAACACCCATTTTCTTTACTCCTTTCCTTTGATTCTTTCTTAACTCCTTTATGCACATGCATAATTGAGACGGTAATGACCTTGTTCTTATACCGTGCCACTTTTCCTTCTTCTCATCGTCCGTTGTATATGCCCTATCTTTTTTATCCTCTCTTTTTAGTTTGCCCAAAAATTTTTGCCTTGACCACTGGATCTTCTCACCTATTTTGTAATTAAATTTAGTTATTTTTAACAAACATGATCTATGCTTCACAAACGTTTTTTGTTTGATATCTAACAATATATACATGTTTCCTCCACGTCTAAGTATTCCCCTTGAGAATCTATTGCCTCATACCCTGTTAGTATTAACAAGTTCATTAATTTATTTTTAAATTCTGACACATGCTTACAAAATCTATGTTCAACTTCACATGCTATAAGTTACATGTTTTCTTTTTCTTTACCACCTTGCGTTCCCTCTTTATGTCAATCTCCTGGCTGTCTGAATCTGTTGTTTAAATTAGTAACAAATTAGTATCAAATGTATTCAAACAAAATTTAATGGGATTTAATTCAACTACAACAGATCTTTATATGTCTTTTTCTGATTATCAGTTGTAACCTTTTTTATCATTCTTTTTGTTTTCTAACTGCTATCCTTTGTTAAAGAAAGGCTATCATATTCAAAACGTATGTTTTACTTCATTAATAACATATGTTCTTTTATCATATTCAAAACATATGTTAAACAAAGGCTATCAAAAAAACTTAATTTTCACCCTCATCAATTTACAATGTAATTATCCAAAACATTTTATACTACAACAGGTCTTTTATTTTTACCTGAAAGCCTATTTTTCTTCAACTTCAGTTTCCCCCCTCGCTTAGTATTGCTTCTTGGTTTATTCATTTCTTCGGATCCCCGTTCTTCACTTCCTGGTAAAAATGCTCCAAACAAATACTCCATATTTTATTTACTTCACATATCACATAATATAAAGGTTTACTCATAAGGGATTCCTTACTCATAATATATAACTTATATCTTATTATGAATCTTGTTCCTGTTCCTTTTGTTTCTGCACCTTCCATTTTTTTGGTGTAGTATCTTCTTCGTACTCACTCCCATCAGAATCTGCTCATGCTATAATAAATTTATACTCTGTAAATTTTAAATGTGTATAACGACGCACAATTTTTGAATACCTGAATACTTATGCGTTCTTGTTTTTATCTTTTCATTTCCCTTTCTTTTTAAAGCTTCTTTGTTTCTCAACTTAGCATCGCCCAAATCGTCTTCGCTTTCTTCTGAATCTGTATTTATTAACAATCACCCCAATAGCTTTTCAGCATGAATATCATTTTTAATCTTATACATGTTACTGTTTTAATTATTCGTACTTGTTTCTTTTTGTTCATTTATTGTTTTATATTGAGTCTTCTTCTTGTCGGTTGACTCTATAAAGATCAGATTTCTAATTGTGTTCCTAAATCGTTTTTTCGCAGTTTCTGATTTAATACAAAAAAACAAAGTTAAACTATGATTTACCTAAACTGTAAATACCAAAAAATAAATGTAATTTATTGTAACCTTAAAGTTTTCAATACCTTTTGGTTCCATTTCAGCCTTGCCACATCCTCTCTTCTTTGAGCTTTTCACATAGATTGGGTTGCTTAATGTGTTTTCAAGTTCTTTTTTTGTTTTTTGGAGATTCTTCTACTTCTTCTGTCGATAACAAAGTACTTCTTCTTTGATGTGTTTTGTTTCATTTTCTACAACTAATCCAAAAAAGTATTCAATAAGTACCATAAAATAAGAAGCTATTTCTTACAGTTACTCTGTGAGGTCAGTTTATACTCGACCAAAAAAACCCTTACGATTCTTAAAAGACATGCTATTTGTTTTCTTTTTCCATTTAATCATTTTTTAACCTAGTTACACATTCACATTATGTAACTTATTAAAAATATTCAAACATAGTCTTCATATTGTTAAACCTTCAAAAAACCCATCTAAGTTTTTTTTAACTTTAATATTCTTAAAAATGTTAAAACCCTAAAACTTAGATCGTTATACAAAGATTACTGAAACTCACTGACCAGATGACCAAAAAATGTTAAAAACCTAAACCTGAAGTTGTTATTAACTTCTGGTCAACCAAGAGATACTTTTTGTAACTTCAGTTACGCATATGCAAGAACCTAAACGTACCGATTATGTAGTCGACGTCTATCGGATGGCCGGATATCTCTCTGTCTTCAATCGATTTCGCACTGTCAATCTCTAGAAGAGCAAGGAGATGAAGCGGTGAAGATGAATTTGTGTTGGAATATGTGTTTCGAAATTTGAACGACTGGTTTTTAGATAGTTGGTGTGCAGGGGGTTTGATTAGACATAAAGTAATGGGTATGTTAAATGTCTTTCTTACCCTTCTGCAATTATAATACGTTTTTTTAATATAAATAATGTACTAATAATGATCGTTTAATCTCAACCATCCATTATAAGAAATCAATGGATTAGAGAGAGTTTCCGGGGTTTCCTCAGCTGGAGTGGGTTTTTATTTTAACATAACCCTATATATATATATATATAGGGTTGGTATTATTTAAAAACTCGTAGGAACTCTTAACAAACAAACATTTTTTTATTTTTTTTATATATTAACATTATTTAAGAGTAGTTTTATCATATTTTATATAAAAATATTACATATATTAATCACAAATTTACATATGGGTAGAATTTATGTACTAACAAATTTACATGTGTGTAAAAAAACATAGACATGTATAAAAACTAATTTTCTAAATTGTAATCGTAAATATAGATATAAAAAATGATAAAACTATATTAAGATAATACTAACATACAAAACAATTTATAAAAAAACATTGATTTTCAATGGTTACTTCAAATTCTTAAATATTTATTTAAGAATTCTGTAATAATGCTAATTAATATATATATATATATGTATATATATGTATATATATGTATATATGGAGAGAGAGAGAGAGAGAGAGAAAGAGAGAGTTAGGTCCAAAAGGGAACTCCAAAAAAGTGGGGAACTAGGGAACACCCTTCCCAACCCTTGATCATTCCCTTTATAACAATGATGTGATATAGGTGATTGATAGTAGACCATAAGGATGTGTGGAAATGATCAAGGTTGGAAAGAGTGTTTCTCAGTTCCGTAAGTTTTTGGAGTTCACCTATGAACTCAACCATATATATATATATATATATATACATATATATGTATATGTATATAGGTTGTGTTCAAATATATATATATAGGATCAGGATCATGAGAGAACTTTTTTGAAATTGAGAACTTTGAGAACCATTTTGGACCACAAAAAACCAAAAAATAAAAAAATCATAAAAAAAACACAAAAATGAAAAAAGTAAAAAAACCAAAATTCTTATTTTAACATCCCGGTTTCATTAAAAAAAACTCGGTTTAGCAAATTATATACACATATGTATAGTATATACATATATGTACATTTACATGATTTATTTATACACATGTGTATAATTTAAGATAAATGATACTGTACATATGTGTATATTACGTAACTAAAGATTAAATAAAATTATACATATGTGTATAATACAACGTTTTTTTTTTTTTTTTATTTTTTTTGTTTTTTTAATGAAACCGGACAGAAATATAAGAACTTTGGTTTTTTTACTTTTTTAAAATTTTTGTTATTTTTTGTTTTATGATTTTTTAAATATTTTTCTTAAAGGTGTTTTTAGTGGTCCAACATGGTTCTCAAAGTTCTCAATTTGCAAAGGGTTCTCTTAGAATCCTTACCCAATATATATATATATAGAGAGAGAGAGAGAGGGGGGGGGGGGGCGGGAGGTTAGAATCAAAAGAGAAAGTTTTGTAAGAAGTGTAAGAAAATATATTGATCATTAGATTAAGTATAACACATAAGGATAGGATAGTTCATACCTATTATTATTTTTGGAATTAATTTTTGGTTATAACTTTCCCTATTCTTGGAAACTGTATGTTAAGCAAAACATCAACACATAATTAATTTTGCAAAAATCAACCACACAAACAATTAATTTCATGGCATTGAAACACATAAGAAAAAAAAGGATAAAAGGAATTGTAGGTTCCCTGGACGGATCGCACGAGATATCGCGGTCTACTCAGGAGCGGAATCCCTGCGTAGATCGTTACGAGTATAGAACACAAACACACGAATACACGAAACACGTTATATATTATAACCGAACTCACATGATGTAAATATCACTGTTACAAAACACACGCTACCGAACAAACTCGATTCACTGAACAACTCACTAACTGATTAACCAACAACTCTTTAACAAAGCCGTAACCTAAGACTTTATATACACGACAACTTCGCCTGATATGTTCAGGCGAAGTTGTCCATAACTTCGCTTGTTCAACAAGTTCGCCTAGGCGAACTTGTTGACAACTTCGCTTGTACAAAAACAAAAATAACATTACAGACTCGATTACAGACACTAGACTATTAACTACGGACATTTATGCACCAACAGACTCCCCCTTGGCAGTAGCTTCATATCTTGATCTTTAAGCTCTTGTCTTGTAATCCTGTATCTTCACGCATGCACTCCTTCTCTAACACATACCGTGACTACTCGCTGATATTTTCTTGCTTCATCCTTCCAAGCAGGAATATAGAATATCTTCTTTTCATTCAACACTTGCAGATCAGCTTTCGATAAGTTAACAAGATGCATCGGATCATACACCCTCAGCACTTCTTGTTCGTCTTCGTCTTCCATCACGGCTTCAGCAGTCTGGCAATCAACGTACCACCATTTTAGATTCTTCAACACATCTTGAGGCATAGTCTTCATTGGAACCTCCTTGATGCATCGGATCGGTTTGTACTTCATCACCATCCATGGCTTGCCATCTGCTCTCATTCCCCTTTCTGTATCGTCCACGAGCTTTCCCTTCTGTGGCTTTAATAATTCAAACTTCTTCTCTTTTATGCTTTCTTTCCACACGATCTTCCCAATCACTCTTGCCATGTTGTCGTCACTTCTATTTATCAGGCCCAACATGGCCAAATCCTTCACCTCACATTCCGGCAACGTATTGAGAGATCTCAGGGTTCTTTTGAAGTATTGAATACCATCATAACGCTTCACCACAAACAACTTTATCTGTTCATCATATATCCAACAGATAATTCCCTTCTTCGACTTAGCATAGCCTTTGATGTTATAACTCTTCTTGAACATGGCTGGAACAGCAGGCTTCTTGGTCTTAATAAACCAATGAGCACAGCCTTCCTTCCACCTAGGCTGCTCCTCCCACTCAGTCTCATCCATCTCAGTACCCATGTCGGCTTTCTCAACATCTGGGATCTCGTGTTCAACGTCTTCTTCTACTATCTCCCCCTCTTCTATCCCATCTTCAATCACAATCTGTGCGCCAATCTTCTCAATCTCCTCACACGGCAGCACATCATCATCAAACACATCATCATCTAGCATATCATCATCTAACTCTCTCAACGCATCACATCATCTTCATCATCAACCATCACCACCTCATCACCACCAACTGCACCTGCAGACTCCCCCTGAGCTGTGGAAGTCCCAAGAGATTGAGTAGTTCTTGGCAACTCACCACCTGCACCTTTCGGTGCATTGGGAACATCATCTCTGTCGTTTCTCTTCTTAGTCCTTAACTCGTCGCCTCTACAGCCTGTCTCCCCCTGAGATGCCAAGAACACCTTCATAGCATCTATAATCCTCCCATGCTCAACCAGGAGGGACGACTGTAGTTGATTTTCTGCTACAAGGCGTTGAATAGCCTGGGTCTGGATAAAGTTGATCCTTGATTGCTCTGCCACGACCCGCTCAAGTGCAGCTATTCTCTCCGAGTCTGAGATGGTTGCATCGAAATCAAATCTCATATTAGATGTATCTGGAGTATACTCAGCAGGGATTTCGAATGCAACTGGGACTTCAGAAGCAGTTGTGGACGTAACCGCAGGTGGTATCGTGACCGACAACCCTGCAGTTGCAACGACCGTCGACTCTACAAACCGTGCCACCACCTCTGAAGGAGTAAGCGTTGGAGGTGGTAACGACACAATCTCCGGAGTCGTCGTCTGTAGTGTGATGGATGGGATGCTAACAACTGATGTAGCCACCACAGGAACATCTGCAGCGCTTGTAACCTGTACAGAAGTAGGAACAATTGAAATACCTGACAGTGCGGATGGAGCAAAACGTATAACACGTGAAGTCTCTCCAGCTCCCATACCAGCACCTGTCCTTTCACGTCTCGAACGTCTGATCAACTTGTGTATGTCCTCATCTTCTTCCTCTGACTCACTATCATCCACCGTCCTCTTTCTCTTCCCTAACGTTCTCTCTCGTCTCACCATCATCCTTCTCGCCTCATCCAAAACCTCGTCAAGATCGGAGTCAGCCACCGTCGTAGCTGCTCTAGTCACAATCACTTCCCTCACCTGTGCAGCAGAGATCTGCACTTCTTCATGTGAATCAAAACGATCCATGTCGAAGAATCCTTGACCGCCAAATGCAGCATCAAGGTCAACATCCTCCGCAACCGATACAACAGGCACAGTAGGTACATCACGAGTTGCTCCTGCCTGTTGTGGTTGAGGGTCTCTGAACTCGTCCCCCCGAGCTGGCACATACCCCGGGTTTATCAAGTACCCGAAGAGTGGAGTATGCCTTGGATGACGTTCAGGCTTGCTCCTCGCACTCGAAGTACGGCATTGAGCAAAGATACGTTTGCTCACACTTTCCACGTATCTTATCGGGCGTCGTTGAGGCAAAGCTGGAGCCACATGGTTCAAGATCATCTGTATGAATCTTGGATACATTATGAACCGCTCACGAGCCATTGCTCTCCTCTGTCTGTCAATCTCGTAAAAGACCATCTGACTGAAGCTATAACGTTTGTTATAAGTCAGCGCAGTCATTGCGGACTGCATGGTCGCACCCATACCATCAGTGCCCGCCTTCCTCCCAGACATGCATACTATCATAACGTGCATGAGGAAGCGCCACTGATCAAGTAGGAACCCCTTCCGTCTCTGGGTGTCGCCCAACGGACCAGAATAGCCCATTCTTAGAAATGCTCCATCACGAAACGGAGCAACAAACTCCGTAGGGTCGTTCCGCGTCTCCTCTCCAAAGCGTAACGCCACCCGAATTTGTTCAGATGAGAACTGAACTTCTTGATTATTTACTGTTGCTCTCATGACCGGGGGCTCAACACGACAATCGTACTCCACCGTCTGCCAGAAGTCCTCGATATTGGGTAAGGATATCGGCAGTGTCGTCGTGATTGCGTGGAATATCCTCGAGCGTAGGAGGAATGTGATTATCTCGCGATAATCCTCCACACCACTCGCTTCCGGGTCTAAGGTGATGAACATGTTGTGACCCGGGAAGAATTGCCTCTGATTGTCTCCTCCGTCATCTCCTCCAGCACCTCCAGCACCGGCAACAGCAGCCATCTCTGCAACAAACGAACCAAGTTAGATAAACATTAAGGCATAACACAAGTTCGCTTGTTACCATGAGCGAAGTTGTGATAAAAACTGTATAGGCGAAGTTAAAGTTGGGGCGAAGTTGGGAACAACTTCGCTTCATCTTTAAGTTCGTCTAATAATTGTTAAGTTAAAAGGATCCAGGCGAAGTTAATGTTAGGGCGAAGTTGGGAACAACTTCGCTTCATCTTTAAGTTCGCCTCACCACAACATCGCCTCAGGCGAATTTAAGTTTCAGGCGAAGTTGAGCATCAGGCGAAGTTACGGATAACTTCGCCTAAACCTTAACTTCGCCTGAATCTGAAACGGCGACAGTAAGGTTAATCGAAATCCGGAAAACCGGTGTTTCGATTAACTTTGACGATTGAGGAGGCTCAAACACATGATATTAATGATAACTAAACGACCAGGTTGTACATGAACACGTAAAACAAGTTTTGAAATCGGATTTAAGGATCGGTCGTCCGAGGTTATTACCTGGTTGTCGAAACAACCTTAGATTAACATCAATGAACGGATAATACGATGTAATAACCCAACTAACCTTTAAATCGGTTTGAGATCGAAGAAAGAAAACAAGAATAGATCTGTGTATAAGTTCGCTGTGAAAACGGAGATAAGTTCGCTGAGTTGAGAATAATGAACTGTTTGACTCTTGAAAATCCTTATATAGGGGCGAAGTTATACAAGCGAAGTTAAGGTTAACTTCGCCTAGGCGAAGTTATCCACAACTTCGCCTGTTCAACAACATCGCCTATATTTACAAAATTTAACCTTATAATTTTAACATTTTTCAATCAAGTTATAAAACTTTCCTTTAAGAACTAAATGACACGATCAAGTCCAAATAACCTGTTATAAAAGCATACAACTACATAAAAAGAAAACTTTTAACAATTAAAGCATAAGGGATCAAATTTCAGTCTCGATAGGGACTGCTACGTTTTAGAAAAGATCCGAACAGGAATCATACTAAGTATGTGACTGTCACATAGATCCGTGTTTAGCTGTATTATGACATAAAGAGACAGGTTGTAAGCAGGTAAATAACTTATGATGGTTTTCATCGTTTCTGTGATACGAGTTAAGTTCAATTAAGCTCAAAATTTAAGTGGGCAACAACTCAGAGATTATGATGCCTCCTGTCTATTCTCAAAGCGTATTTGGCTTTCCCCAAGTCACCCCGAATTGACTTCGACCTATAGTGTCTGATTAAGTTGTAAGTACTCTTCATCTGGTTCCCGTTCTTCTTCTTACTCTAAGATTGAGAAGTCTTGACACTTTCATCACTAGAATGTTTCAATAACTCATAAGTTTTTTTTTTTTTTTAATTTTTTTTTTCTGATAAACTTTACATAGACTTCAGAGTAGTAACCAACTGCAAGTCCCGAATCTGGATCACTGCAGTTTCTTGAAACGCTATCTTCACGGGAATCAGAACACTTACCGGCTCGTGTATGACTGGGTAATCGCTTTTCTGCCTATCATTCGGAAAGATATATATGAAGACATGCAAAACTCATAAGGAGTTTCCACGTAAAATCAAGTAGTTTTAGTTTGTATCACATCTACTTTTACGCACCATAAAAAGTTACCATGACATACAATGACTGTCCTTAAGCCTTTTAAGCCTAATAACTTCACTAGTTAAGCACACAGAATCAGTATATCTATCATTTTCCAAGGTTGGATCAATTTTCCGTTTAACATAGCAAACGTACTTCTTACGAAGTAGTAGACTTGAAAAATAATTTCATTTCCCACTAAAAAAAAATTTTAACATTAATCGCCCCGATCAAAACAAAGTCTTCAGGTAAACGGCTATCCCGAAGATCCAATGGATCAGCTGGACCGACCACATACAAGTATGTGTCCCTCTAACCAAGTATGATCGACTAATTTTAAGCGAAAAAATGAAAACTCATCATAAACCGCCCCGGTCACTTTCAGTCATCTGGTTAATGGCTATCCTCAAAATCAAATATGAGGACCAAAACATATCCGAAGACATGTCCTTCAACCTGTGGTAACCGACATACTTTTAAGCGATAATGACGTTTTTTTTTTTTTTTTAAATATTACATGAAAAGCATGGTTACTCGGGATTGATCATCCCATTCAACTCAATAAGGTTTTGAAATCTCGTTTTGTCAAACGCTTTAGTATAAAGATCAGCAAAATTATCAAGCGTATCCACCTTTTCAAGTACAATCAGTTTCTTCTCAACACAATCCCGTATAAAATGATGACGTATGTCAATATGTTTAGTTTTACTATGCTTCACGGGATTGTTAGTTACTGAGATAGCAGCTGTGTTATCAATGCAAATAGGAGTAAGTAAGAAATTCAGACCATAGTCGCGCAACTGTTGCTGAATCCAAAGAACCTGGGAGCAGCAGTTGGATGCTGCCATATATTCTGCTTCACAGGTTGAAATTGCGACTGAAGTCTGCTTCTTGCATTGCCAAGACACCAATCTGCCACCAAGAAACTGACATCCTCCAGTTGTTGACTTCCGACTCTGATTGCACCCTCCATAATCAGAATCTGTGTAAGCGACTAGCTCCAAGTCTCCTCCTCTCGGGTACCACAACCCCAGCTTCGGTCTGCCCTTGAGATACCGCAAGATCCTCTTCACACCCTTCATGTGAGATTCCTTTGGGTTTGCCTGAAAACGAGCACAAAGACAAACAGCAAACATTATATCAGGCCTAGAAGCAGTTAAGTACATTAAAGAACCTATAATAGCCCGATACTGAGTTGGGTCCACATCTGCATCACCGTCTGACTCAGCACCCAATTTGTGATTAACGCAGATAGGAGTGTCGAATGGAGTGCTGTCCTCCATCCTGAAGCGTTTGAGCACATCATGGACATACTTGGTCTGATGAATGAACATCCCATCCTTCTTCTGATCAACCTTTGATGCAGCAAAAATAATGTCATCCACGTAGACTTGCACTAGCAGGAAGTCGCTTCATTCTCTCTTAACGAACAACGTGCTATCAATTTTCCCTCTTTCAAAACCATTTTCAAGCAAGTAATCTGATAAAGTTGAATACCAGGCACGAGGTGCCTGATGTAGTCCATACAATGCCTTGCTCAACTTGTACACGTGATCAGGAAAGTCTGGGTCAGGAAAACCCGGAGGTTGCTCAACATACACTACCTCATCAACTTTCCCATTCAGAAACGCACTCTTCACATCCAACTGAAATACCTTCATCTTCTTATAAGCAGCGAACGCCAAAAACAATCTAATGGCTTCCAACCTTGCGACAGGAGTGAACACTTCATTATAATCAATCCCCTCTTGTTGATTAAATCCTTTCACAACTAGCCTCGCCTTGTTTCTGATGATAATCCCTTTCTCATCTCTCTTACACTTAAACACCCATTTTGTGCCTATCGCATGCACATTTTTCGGTTTTTCAACCAAATCCCATACTTCCATTTTCTTGAACTGAGCCAACTCTTCTTGCATGGCTTCGACCCACGAGCTGTCCTTTAAAGCCATTTGATAATTTTTCGGTTCAATCTGGCTGATAAAGCAGGTGTACAAGCATTCGTTGATTATTCCTGTCTCCTTAATGCTTGTGTAAACACAGGTGTGCTCATCCAAGCTACGTCTTGTTTGTACACCGGAGGACACATCACCAATCACATTCTCCAAAGGGTGATCTTTATGAATTCTCGTGGTCGGAACAGAACCGACATGCAAATTGTCTTCCAAGTTAGAAGAGAGCTCGTCAATGGTTGTTTCATGCTGAGAGTGAAAAGGATTGATAAATTCTTCTTCAGTTGAGGCAGCAGGGGTATCGATAGTATTTGATGAGGAAGGTTGACATTTATCAATCAGCTGTCTTTGCAATAGATTTTCTTCCTCATCAAGGATCATCTTCGTAGCAACTCTCTCTTCTTCTTCAGCAATATCCAAATACGGTATGTTAAAAGACTTAAAAAGTTTAACATAGTCGAAAAACTCCACAGGTCCGTTGCTTGGTTTTGGCGGTTGGTAACTTGTGATATCTGTGTTACACACCACCTCAATCTTGCTTGTCGATGTATTGAAGACACGTCTGTTGGGAGTCCCAACAACATAACCGACTAAGATTCCTTCATCGGCTACTTCACCAAATTTAGAATTTGTCTTCAAAATCGAACAAGGGGACCCGAATGGTTCTAGACCACTCAAGTTGGGCTTTCTTCCATGCATAAGCTCATAAAATGTCTTACCCAGTCTTTTAACAATTAAGACTCTATTCAGAACATAACAGGCTGTAGCAACAGCTTCAGCCCAAAACACCACAGGAAGCTTTGAATCAGCCAGCATTGTTCTGGCTCCTTTATTTAACGTTCGGTTCTTCCTTTCAGCCACTCCATTCTGTTGTGATGTATAAGGAGCGCTGTATTGGTGTTCAATCCCTCTCTGAAGACAGAAGATCTCCATCTCAAAATTTTTGAACTCTGTTCCATTGTCACTTCTGATGAACTTAACCCTTTTATCCATAACGTTCTCAACTTTGGTAATCAAATTCTTCACCATCTGAGTCGTTTCATCTTTTGATTTCAGGAAATATACCCACGAGTATCGTGAGTAGTCATCAGTGATCACCAAGCAGTATGAAGTACCTCCTAGACTTTTTGCATACACGGGACCGAAGAGATCCATGTGAAGCAATTCTAGAGTACTGGCAATTGATTTTACTTTCTTGGTGAGATGGGATTTCTTGTGCTGCTTTCCCTTCTTGCATGCTGTACATTTATCTTCAAAATTGAAATTTTTCAAGGGAACGCCCAGCACAAGCCCATTCTTGACAATGTGGTTCATCTTCCGAAGATGAATGTGTCCCATTCTCCTATGCCACAATTCGGACTCTGTTTCACTCGCTTTTGTCAAAAGGCATGACTCTGCCGTGGCCATTTCAGTTGATCTCATATCCATAATGTACGTATTCCTATCACGAGGAGCCTTCATCAAAATCCACTCCTCTGGTATCTGAAAACCCGGTTTCAGCACGATCGCCTCGTTCTTTGTAAAATGAACGGTGTACTCCTTATCACAAATCTGCGAGACACTCAGCAGATTGTGCTTCAATTCTTCTACAAAGTTGACATTCTCCAACGTCATCTTTCCGTTCGACACCGTTCCCTTTCCAGTAATATTGCCACCACTTTCTCCGGCAAAACTTACTCTCTCTCCTTGAACAGGTTTCAAATCGTGTAACAAATATTTGTTACCCGTCATGTGCCGGGAACAGCCGCTATCTACAACCCAAAGATTATTGGCAGCCCTGTTCAACTGTTCCTGCACAATAAAGCAAAAGATTAGAATTTAGGGACCCAAGACCAATTGGTCTTGGATCTATACATCCCAAACTTTGGCTTTCCAAAGTTAGTATCTCGGTAACTCCTGTAAGTCCCATTAGGATATCTCATTGAAGATTGATTGTAAGGCCTTCCAAACCTTTGAGAATTGAAAGAATTATAGCTTGTGGTTTGGTTATTAGAAGTGTAAAACTGAGATTTGTTTCTATGAAAACCTGAATTAGTCACATTTTTGAATTTTAAGTGGTTTTCATTTTTAGCAGCATGATAATAACTATTAGGCTTATTCTCTGCTTTAGTAGGCCTTACACCTCTGAATCGCTGCTTCAGAGGGCAATTTGCAACAAGATGTCCTAACTGATTACATCTAAAACAACACCTATGCTCAACTTTTTTATCAACCGGTGTTTTAGATGTCGAGGCTATATTACCGCCCGTTCGTCTCACATATGGTGGGACGTACGGGTTTAGTGGAGTACTCTTTTTATTCATTTTATCTTTTTCTCCACTCTTGGGTAACACAACCTCCTCTTTTGCCTTACCAGACTCGGATGACTTATCCGAATCTGACGAGACTGGACTTTGATCAGAAATTTCAACAGTTGAAACAGGCGAACTTGTTTCGCCTCTACTAACATTTGGTTCTTTAACAGTTACCTTAATTGGCACTGTCTGAGCAACCTCAAAATCAACAGATTTCTGAACACTGGGGTTAAAAGTGTAATTATGATTGTATGGTGGTGGAACCTCATGATAACCGATTCCTCCTGTCTTAGCAGAGGAACCTTGATCACTAACAAGGTGATCAAGAATAGCAGAAGAATTTCTGAACTGCTCCAGTTTTCGGTTCAGTTCCACCACTTTCACCTGGTGGTCAGCAATCTGTTTTTCTCTCTCAGCAATTAGTTTGGTCTTTTCTTCCAAAACCTCATAACTTAAATCAATCACTTCAATTTTTTCAGCAAGTTTAGCTTTTAAACTTTTAACATCTTTTTCACAATCTTTTATTTTAATTTTATAACTATTTTCTCTTGATTTAGTAAAGTGATGATCTTCTTTTAAGGTTTTAAATTCAGCATCCAACCAAACATACTGATCGGTAATAGTTGCTAATTGCTCAGACAAGTTCTCACATTTTGAACAAGTAGTTTTAGAGCATACCTCGGAGAGCTTGTCATTAACGTCTGCCATAAGAGCCTTTTCTTCTCCGGCAGCCTTCTCATTTTCTTCTGTTTCGACCTTTGCCAAATTTGCCTGCTTGAAAGATTCTTTAGAAAGCAGGTTCCAGTTATATTCACCATCTCCTCTGGAAATCATGGCACTGTAATCTTTTCTACCCTCACTTTGCTGTGGAGACCTACCCTGACTTCGTTCCACACGCTCATTCCTGCATTCTTTTGCAAAGTGACCGTTTTGTTGACAATTGTAGCATCTCACCTTTGTCTTGTCAAACCCTGGCTTACCACCGACAAACTTCCTTCCAGTCTTATTCATAAACCTCTTCACCCTCCTTACAATCATGGCCATCTGCCATTGTAGATCCATTTCTTCCATATCGTCAGCATCAATCTGATCGTAATCTTCATCCAACATAGCTGGATCAACAATCTTCCCTTGAATATAGTTCTCATAGGAAGCAATGAAAGAAGCATAGAGGCCAAACTGCTCTTCAGCAGACTTGACACTCATAGGCATCTTGGAGTAGTTGTTGCTGGGAGCACTTGAAGAGCAACTACTCTTGCTTGCCTGGGGTTGAGAACCACTAGATCCAGCTGCTACATAGCAAACATCCCCATTTGTGTTAACTGACACATGCCCCTCATGTGATGAGTTGGGGCCCGACTCTCCCTTCGAGTAGTAAGCAGCCGATTCAGTCTTTGATCCTGAGCTAGTGTTGACTTTAGCTCTATACATACTTGGATCTTGAACCTGATCCATAGATGTCTCCTTTCTTACCATGTTAAGCTCAAAGGTCCTGAGCTTGTTGACTGTCGTTTCGAGATCATAAGTGGGAAAGTCCTTGTCTTCCCTCATCAGCACAGTGTACATCTCCCATTTTGGTGGGAGAGCATCCAGAAGCTTCTCAACTATCTCTTCTTCTCTGTAAGAAATGGAATAGTTGCTCAGTTCAGTCATCAGATGATAATATCGAGTGATGATATCGTCTAATGATTCATTCTTCAAATACTTGAAGACTGAGAACTGGGTCTTGAGCAGTTTTATTTTTAAGCCCGGATTCCTACATTTCCTTCAAATTTGCTCTCAAGGGCTTCCCAAAGCTCCCTTGCTGAAGTGTACTTCCTAAAAGTATGAAGGATCTCCTGTGGAAGAGCCATGGTAATAGCAGCATGAGCCTTGCTCTCAGCCTCATACATCTTCTTCTCTTCTTCTTCCATTTTACTATACTTCTTGATTTGGTCTCGACCTTCGTACTCCATAGTTGGTGGAATATAACCATCCTGGATGCATACCCACATCTTCGCATCCTGGTATTTGACGTACTGTATGAACCGATCCTTCCATGCAACGAAATCGGTTCCCTTCAGCAATCTTGGGGCCTTGGTAGCCGACCCTGCTTCAACTTCCATCTTCACTAACTCAGAGATGTTGATCGACGACATCTTTTCCGAAAAGTAAGAAACCTGAAAAGTTAAAAATTTTTTTTTTTTTTTTAAGTACTATAGGCGAAGTTACGGATAACTTCGCTTGAAGTAGTCGAAGTTGTAGAGAACTTCGCTGAAGAACTTCGCTAACGAACTTCGCTGATTAACTTCGCTGAGATAAGCGAACTTAACAGGTAGGCGAAGTTGTAGAGAACTTCGCTTGAGAAGGCGAACTTGAGAAGGTAGGCGAAGTTGTGGATAACTTCGCTTAACCTTATATCTTCGCCGAAACCCTACGTACAGTGACGGCAACTTCGCCTGATGAACACGGACGTTTTTGAAGATCTGGAATCTGGATTTAACAAGGTTTTTGATGGTGCAAAGGCTTGAATACTGTGGTAGTATGTAAGATTGACTTAGAAACACGAAAACACGTCCCGCGAATAGTCGAAACGGGACGAAATCTATACCCGCGTGAATATCCCGAATCTCACAATCGAGCAAAAGCTCTGATACCAATTGTAGGTTCCCTGGACGGATCGCACGAGATATCGCGGTCTACTCAGGTGCGGAATCCCTGCGTAGATCGTTACGAGTATAGAACACAAACACACGAATACACGAAACACGTTATATATTATAACCGAACTCACGTGATGTAAATATCACTGTTACAAAACACACGCTACCGAACAAACTCGATTCACTGAACAACTCACTAACTGATTAACCAACAACTCTTTAACAAAGCCGTAACCTAAGACTTTATATACACGACAACTTCGCCTGATATGTTCAGGCGAAGTTGTCCATAACTTCGCTTCTTCAACAAGTTCGCCTAGGCGAACTTGTTGACAACTTCGCTTGTACAAAAACAAAAATAACATTACAGACTCGATTACAGACACTAGACTATGAACTACTGACATTTATGCACCAACAGGAATCTGTTGAAAGAAAGATAGAAGGAATGTGTTTCAACCTTGATTATAAAATCACATATTAGTATATCATCATTCTACATTAAAAATCGTAATCATCACCATCGTAATCATCGAATGTAACATTCGTTATTTTCTAAACGAAACCCAACCCAATTTAAAAACATTTTTTTCTGATTCCGCACTTAATAAATAAAATAACGGTTTCTTATAAGTTATATTATTCCCTTTTATATTTAAAATATCGATTATGTGCATTTTAACCTCCCAACTATAGTTTTGCCATATTGTGTACCCACCACCAAAGCCTAAGGACTAAACTACAAATATACCCAAACAATCGTTTTCCCTCATCTCCCTTTCCACCGTCACCAGTCACCAAGCGACACCCCCTCCCCTCTATCTTGTTCCCTAATTCACGGCCAAATCAATCAAATTGATCTTACCAAATCATCATTTGACCTTAAGCGCATTTAACCGACAATCTATTCTTGGTAAACTATGACAAATTGACATCTAGAACATTAGCACTAAACCACGGCTGAATCTTCTCTAAAACCCTATCTAAACTCGTTAAGAATTCAATCAAACGATACCACACACTCCTTACAACATCATGACTCAAATCCCTAAGTCAATTTAAACATTGAAATCCGTAGAAGTTCAGTTCCCAATCAAGTGAAGCCGTAACCCTACTTTGGCCGTTCAACCTCAATTCGTTATTGTAACTGGTACTTGATACATGATTTTAGTTCGTTTTATATGTTATTTGATAACCCTGTGTCAGTTTAAGTCATCATCGACGTATTGTTGATCAATTGGATCAAAACAAACTTAGGATTTATCTTTGAATTTGGGATTCAATTTTCAAAATTGTTTATATTAATTTCAAACCAACATCGTTCACAAGTTTAAGCACTAGCCTGATGGCTGGTGCGTGTTGCTTAAGTCACTCTGAACCAGCCAGGCGCGGATTCGAGCCTTCCTCGATAGGTTTTTGGTATTTTGTTTTTAAATATTCTTTTTCTTTATATTATTACTATTACATATTAATAATACTTAATAATTATGTTTTTTAACAAAACTGAACCTTCGAACCCCCTAGGGATCCAACTTTGTATTTTCATTTTTTTAGTTCATTTTTAATATTTTTAGTTGCTAATATGTATTCTTAACACTAAATAAACGCTATCTCGATAAAATGAACTCTGACTTACTGTCCTCTTGTTTTTGAACTCGTGTTTTTTAATTAATCTAAAAATATATCTATAATAATATATATATATAAACGAAAGCTTAAAAACCATACGTGTCACGATGTGGTCGCTCTCCCTTTTTTGAAGTCATAAGATTTGCTTGATTTTTAAATTGTGAGCTCTCATTGATTTAAACCGGTTTTGATACGTTTATGTTTACACGGGTTTCTTACACGGGTTATGACACTTCAAAAATCTAATTCCAAACTATCTCCATCAACCTCACGATTTTCTCCATCTCTATTCTATCGCTTCATCCTACCTCTCTTCTCTATAGCAACTACTCTGGTATTTTAATTCGTCACTTGTATTAGACCGTCTGACAGAACCGACTACGATATTCTAGCAGCGAATCTCTCTCGTATGCTACTGTTATAAACAAGGTATGGGTTAGGGCTTTATTTGAGCAATCGATTTCCGTCGCTCTTCTCACATAAGCGCCTCATATTCATTTCTTGCAATCACTTCCACTTCATTCACATTTATCCGAACGAGGTAACCAATGAATATGTGTTGCTATACAATAATTTTTTATTCAGTTTTTATAATTTCAATGGCGCTTAATCTTCATCAAAGGCAAACATGTGATTCATTCCTCTCTTCCTTTATCGTTTACTCGATCCAATTTCATGTATTAGCTCCAATAGTATGTAAGTTTCGAATCTGAATATGAAAAGATTGATGAAATATGAATTTTGGTTGACCTTTTCGGGCAATTTATTTTTAAAGTAAGTTAGGTTTTTCTTCCTGGTGATTAATTTCTGGATATATTTGGTTTAGGGTTGTTAATCTACCACAAAGTTAGGGTTTCATATGTACGAGAATAAGGGAATGTCAGAGAATGTTCTCTCATTCCCTGACCTAACCCTAGTTCGTTAACGGGGAATTACCGAACTAGAGGTGATTCGCTAGTCGATTCGTCTAAGGGAGCATAACGAACTAGGTTTAGTTCGTATCCAATTCGTTAAGGGAAAAGATGACGAATTACCCTTGATTCGTTATAGCCATTCGTTAGAAGAGATAACGAATTAAATGGACTAATTCGCTACATGGACTGGTTCTCTATATGAACTGATTCGTCAAAGGACCAGTTCGTTATAAGGTTCAAATCGTTTAAATAACCAGTTCGTTAAAGGGTTCAATTCGTTATGATAACCCAATTCGTTAAAAGCAAAGTAACGAACTAGAAGTTTGAGTTAATGACAGAACAACCCTTGAAATTAAAGAAGAATGATTTAATTACAAAGAAACCATTGGACTTTTAAGTTAGCAAATTAATTAATGATTCAAAATCCTAATGAAAAATGTGTTAAGACAGTTAAAATCCTGACCTGGCAGCTTAACCCTAGCCAGGGGCTCTGCCACTTGGACCCCGCTAGGGGCTGCCACCCCTAGAAGTCCGTTGCCAGGGGCGCTGCCCCCGGACTCCTGTTCGTCGAGGTTGTAATTAGACTAGACACACGATATGGGAAGTGATAGTTAATTGATATATGTAATGATTATACAGTTAGTCGTTCACAGCTCAAGAAAGGGATAACAATAAACGGAGAACGAAACAGGATTCAGGTGAGTTTCTAGCCCTACTTCCTTGTTATGTTTTCGGGGCTGTGTGCATACTCGATGTGATAGTTAATACACTTACCTTAAGTGGTAAGTGTATGCCTTGTATGATTTATGTATGATGATTGTTTGACGATGCATGAATGATCTTCGGATATTGCATGTACCATCAAGGGATAGGTAAAGGCATGATTGTTGTGTATATATGATAAGTGAAAGATGTATGCATGTTAAGATGATAGTACATGAACGATCTTCGGATATTGCATGTGTTGCCAGGTGATAGTCAAAGATATGACTATATATATATATATATATATATATATATATATATATATATATATATATATATATATATATGATATGATATATAAATGATGTATGTATGCTATGATGATGGTACATGAACGATCTTCAGATATTGCACGTAATATTAAGAAAGGTATGTAAAGACAAGTATGGTACAATGTACTAAGTATTGGGAACCGACCCTAATAATGTCGGCGAATGTAGAGAACCGACCCTAATAACGTCGACGAATGTAGGGAACCGACCCTAATAATGTCGGCGAATGTAGGGAACATACCCTAATAACGTAGGCGAATGTAGGGAACCGACCTTAATAATGTCGGTGAATGCAGGGAACCGACCCTAATAATGTCGGCGAATGTAGGGAACCGACCCTAATAATATCGGAGAAGGTTATAGGTCGAAATGCTCTTTAAACGTATATGTATGAATAAAAGTATGTAAGTATGTATGAAAGAAAGAATGAAAGTATGTGCATATGTAAGTAAATATGGAGGTATGTACCTTCGGGTGCATATGTAAGTATGTGAATGGGTTGTATATCGTCTGTTACTAGAACTCACTCAGCGTAGCTAACTTTCAGTATGCACGCAGGTTAACAGACTGAGACAGCTGGTTTGAGCGGGACACATGGCAAGATTGAAGAGGCTGGCATCTGAAGATTTGTTATGTTGTTTTGATACTATGTTTTAATTATGATTTACAAAGACAAGTTATGAATATTTGTAATGAATGGTTGACTTTTATATTATTCCGCGAAAGTTTTAATTAACTCTGATATTTAAAACTGTTTTTATGAGTAAATCCAACGTCCAGCGTAGGACACCGGGATCGGGGACCTTACTTCACGTATAATCTACAAACCGTCAAAATGAATTCTTTTTATCAAGGTTGACTTTTTTTGTTCATGGTCATGGTCAAATGATATTTTTAGCAGATATTGACTCTTTAATAAAATTGATTTTTTACAAAGTTAGATATTTTAGCAATGTAAGTTTATTGGTGTGTGCATACAGTTTATTTTAGCAAGGATGGTTGCCATAAAAAAAATGCTCAAAAAGGAAAGCATTTTATTGGTAGAACATGCATTTGGTATTATGTTACAATTATGAACAATGTATTCTTATCTTCTTTTATGTTAATATAAATTGTCATACTAATAACAATATTTGATATTGTATTTATTGTATTTTCGCTTAATTCTTAACTATGTATTTTATAGTTGCTGTAAGCCTTTAACATGTACTTTACTACGAATATGTGTAAATAAAACAAAAAATTAATTTTTCACCATAAATAATACTTTAACACATCATACAAGAACACATTGACAACAATTTATCTTTTGGTATTGATTTTCAAACATGAAAATTTAAATTCTTTGTTAGGAGCATTGCGGCTGGATATATATACAAAACCGGTCTGCTGAATACTTTTAAAATAGTTGTATGATGCTCAAGACTGCAAAAATATGGTGAACAACATTATATTAAAATATCAAGTGAAAAATGCACTACCTAGGTAACTGGTTAGAATGGGTTCGGTTGCTAAATGTGTTTAATTATATAATGTAGATGGATGCTAGAGCTTTTGCATTTGCTTCTTCAAAATATAAAGGCAAAGCAAAAAATATGAGTTTTGTAATTTTAATTAGTTCATACGGAAAAATAATTCAAATCAAGTGGGATAAAAGCCACCTAAAGTGCACTCAAATTGGTTAAACGTTCTAAATTGATAATTAGATGATATTTAACAGAATGTTAATTTTGTTTCTTTTAGGTTTCTTTTCCCAAGTATTTATTTTTATTTATTTAAATGTTTTACTTAGTATGAGTTTTCTTCGTAATATTGGAGATGGACTTTGTAAGTTTTTAACTGAACTAAGTATAAACAATGAGATTATGGGGTGGGGGTTGGGTCTAATGGCAAAGAATTTGAGTGATGAAGCCCCTTTGAGATCAAGGGTTCGAGCCCCGTCCATGTCGGGTCTGTGTAAATTAGATTTGGAAGTTTGGTTTCATCTTTCAGGTTTTTGAACTAACTATGAGCAGTTTAGTGGGACTTTGGAACTAGCTTTTCATCTTACTTCAGGCTTAAGCACTTGATTTTTTGCTTACTTTTTTTCTTTAACTTTAAACTATCAAATATGCTTCGAGCTTTATTATTACTGTTCGTTTTAGTCTTTTTGTCACAAGCTTAGTTTTCGAATCTGGAAGCATCAATTTTAGAACTTTTTCACTAAAAGTATAGCGAGAGATTGAAAGGGAAGTAACATTGATGCATATCCATCACCATCCAGATTGATACAAGATGAAAGTCAACCGAGCCATACCTTGAACCAACCCAACAAAGTTGATCAAAACGCCACCGCCGTCAACTGCAAGAATCTATTTGCTGGTGCTATCCTAACCAGATTGCAAGGTTAGTTAAAGTTCAAGGATACTAATTGGTTAATGAATAGATATACACAGTCCGTGGTAACAAAAACAAATATTAGTAGAAATTAGTTACTCTTGGAAATTTTCATACCTTCCAAGTTCCAACTAGTTGAAGCAGCCTATTCCATAGTTTCAACCTCACTAGATGTTGCAAGTGTCACCATATCCCTATCTTTATCTTCCTGCTACAAATATACATAAGAATTTACACCCTAAAATGGTCCATGTTTACGGATACTAATAGGTCAAGTTATCACTTTTTTATCATAATCAAATGGTTATAGGAAGTGTGTCGTTTTTCGGGTAACGGAATTCGTTTGGTTGATTTAAGCATTCAACAATTTCAATTCAATTTAAAAGTTAAGTTGATTTGAATTTGGTCTTCGTCTGCTATCATTTGTGATTATCACCATGCACTGATTCATAACACAACCATAGGTCGAACAAATTGATACTATCTGGATTTTTTGCACATTATTACAAGACTTTGGTTTCTTTAATTTGAATTATGTGTGAAGCCATTAGAACTTTATCATATGATGATCAAAGTTGTAGGGTTAGGATTATGTCATTAGACTAATATGCAAGTGCAAATGATTTTACGCTCAAGCAATCGATCTATCGTGTTCGCTACTGCATTGAAAAAGGTATAATCATGTGCTACTACGTAATTTAATATAAATTATAATTGTATGCACACATTGATTATACAAAAGACAAAATAGTTACATTGCCCTTGCCATCGAATTAGTTTGTCTAAATCTATGTTTGCACCATTGTCATTTTATTATGCTTGAATTGTTGAAATTTTTGCTTGGAAATATGTGTTTGGCGGACATTAAGTCTAATGTACCTATCACAAGCTTGGAAATATGTTTTTGCTTGGATTATTGTTACATGATGCATTCAAAGAAAGTAAAGCTTCATAATGTTATGCAATTACACTATGTTGGCTATTTGTTTTTTACTTCAATTTTGTGAGTTGACATGTTTATTTTTTTAATAAATTGTAGGATGTAAGCATAAATGAACTTAAACAAATATAATTGAATAAAGGTAACGAACACAAATGAACACATATGAACACAAATGAACATAGACACACATAAACGAATATAAATAAAACACTTAAACGAACATAAATTAACAAATATAAAACATTAAGTAGATAAATTCAATGTTTCATTCAATGAATGAACATAAACATACATAATTAAACATGAATGGATCAGAAAATGTTCAAGTATATTACAAGCTCCATACAATAATTTTATGTTTGTTTATGTTCATTTATGAATAATATATTAAATGAATCATCTACTTAAATGTTTTTTAATCTTTTAAAGAATTATATTTATAGATCTTGGGGTCATAACATTACTATTCATGAATCTTTGGACTTGGCTAAGCAATTCTACAGCCTCATACGCAAGTAAACCAAAAGTATGTAAGTTTGAGTAGGTATAACATATTGGGTTGTGTTGGGTCACGGATATTTTTTCAGGACGTATAGGTTGAAGTGATGGTCAAAGAGCATAAGAGTTTCCTCATTAGGGAGGTCAGGGGTTCAAGTATTGTAACTGGAGATTGTATAAATGGATCAAAATAGGCCCAAGTATATAAATTCCGAATAAATGAATATAACAAATTTTCTTATAATAAATTAAATTAAAAGAATTAATTACAACTAATTGCAAAATAATTAAAAACAAAAACCTAAAAAAAACCGCGTGACACGCGGGCTAAAAGCTAGTATTATATATTTATATATGTACAACAGATATGGTAATAATATATTTTTTACCACTCGCTTAACGAACCGGACCATATTATATGTTCAAAATAAATGTTCATTTAACTTTCCCGTTATATACTTATTATAATATTTATTTATTTATCAACAATTAATGTTTATTTTATGTATTTGAAAGTCAAATCTAACAATAATAATGTATTGTAATAGATGGCAACAATATTAATAATAGCTTGAAACACTGACTCCAAATCCATTTTAAGCCAATTAGTAACCGTTGTATCATGTTTCATTAATTTATAATCTCTAGTTACTTATATCATTTACAAATTTAATGATAGTTAAACTACTCATAATATTGATAATTTAACTACTAATTTTTAAATTAAAATTCTACTTAAACCCTATCCATCGTAAGCCTTATACTTATTTCGTCACAACTAATTTATATTACACGTTAATAATTAGGAGCTTTCGTCGACGCATCCTGAGGCCTCTATCTTAACTTCTTACCAACATCTCATCATTTATTTCCACTCGTTATGAGAGTTACATGCCCCTTTTTTTATCTATTACACATTTTGGGGGTTGCATGTATACCGTATTTACATTACTTATGTTTTTTACCACGTCTATTCGAACACAATTCATTATATGTTTATGTGTGATGATAACATGATCTATAACTATGTTCTATGTGCTTAAGTGTTTATTTTTTGTTTGGTGGTTGTTATCTCATCCTCATCTATTCTCATATAGTATGATCATACATTTACTCAAGTACATTGATTTTGTATCAATAGTACCGGGTCCAAATCTATTAAGTTGTTTACATTTTCGTAAGAATTGTAATGCTCACCATGCACATATGAATTGTGATTTACCTATCTATATATAAAAAACTAAAACTTATGTATTCTCACCAATATTCGTGTTGACAAACTCTATTTTTACACATGCTACATTTACAAATAGTGATATTGTTCAAGATTGAAGATATTAGTTTTACCTTAGGATATTTATTCAAATAACAAAATTATGATGTATTTGTCATGATTATTGAATTTGTGCACTTGTTTAATGTTAATGAAATAAAATATTTATTGTCGCTTTAATTAGTGTCTTTTGAGCTACTGTCCAACCAATACGTTACGCCTCGATATGTTCCGACGCTTTTGGCAAGGGAGTGACATATTAGTATCAGAGCCAAAGGCTATAAGATATGTGGTTAGATTTAACAATCTAGTAGCATTCTTATGGTCCCTATATGTGATATGACTTTACGTGTTTGCCCCATGATTTTTATTATTGATTGTAGCAGCTTAAATATTATATAATAATTTGATATTATTCTTGTACATAAAAGCACACACAACTATGAGGTTATGCCTCACTCTTAACATCATTTTTAAAACCCTAGATGTTATTTTAAATTTGGAAATTCCTTAAGAATTCCCACAATTTATACTCCCCTCTCCTTGAGGATAATTTTTGTGACTAATATGTAGTAGCTGTAAGGGGGGACACACTTGTTCTCTGAACCTTTGCCACCAAGGTTTGTGAGCCTAAGGAAAAGTAAATCGCAGAAATCTCAATCAACCGTGAGACCCGGTTGCTTTCCTTGAGGGTTCAGGGAGGGTGTGAAAGTTATTAAGCCAACACATATGACACCAAACGTCCACAAATCTACTAACCTCAATGTATCAAACGTGGTCATGTGACGACCACACCCTTAAACCATAACCGAATTTACGGTGATACGTGGCTAAACTCGGTTCTTCCTTATGGTGTTTCAGTTGAAAGAATGGGTGGGAAAAGCCATGGTGATACATAGATACCCCTAACTATTCACCTCAACACCCTCATCTTCGTTTTAATCAATTTTAAATTTGTTCTTGGAAAATTAAGCCATGGTGATACATGGATATTTCAACGATGAGATTTTTGTTTAAATTTTTGATTTTATTATTAATGATTATTTTCTCATTTTGTTGGACTATCTCATGGTGGTTCATGTATGTCTCAACCCTCGACTAAAGTTTTATTATTTTATTTAATTATTTTCATCAATACTCTAAGTTACACTTAATAAAATTTTCATTTGATACCCACATGAATTTTCACAAATTCGAAATTTTGCATAGTTATACATTTTATCCCAAAATCTAATAAATTTTCACGTTTCGTTCTTGTAACATGTCTTCTTCCCTCTTCATCAACCGTAACCGTCGCACCGACAACTATGGCCGTAGCATGTTATCCCGCATTGCTAAGGGAATCGAGGAAGCCCTCCCAACCATCATCTCTCAGCTCCAAACCGTGAATGTTGTTGCCACCCCCATGAACCAAAACCCAACTGGTTGCTCCTTTAAGAAATTCACAAGTGCAAACCCAACCGATTACGTTGGAGCCGAGGGTGCTACCACCCTCCTCCAATGGTTCGAACATATGGAAAGTGTGTTTCTCCATTGTTCATGTCCAAAAGACAAAAAGACAACATACGCCTGAAGCACCTTCAAATCGAGTTCCCTCACTTGGTGGAATGGTAAAAAGTGCGCTCTTGGGGCTGAGGTTGCCATGGATTTGCCACGGGACGATCTCAAGAAGCTCATGATAGAAATGTTCTACCCAAAATATGAAATCCGTAAGTTGGAAGAGGAGTTTTGGAACTTGAAGCAAGAAGGTGGTGATAATACCTCTTACAATAATCGATTCCACGAATTGTGGCTTCTCATCCCGCATATGCTCACTCCTTTGGAGCGGGCCATTGATAAATACATCTCGGGTTTGCCTATACAAATCCAAGGTTCCGTCGTGAGTCGTGACCCAAAAATCCTTCATGATGCCATCACTCTAACATGTACCCTCACCACGTTAAGGTCGGGATCTTCACGCGGAAGAATTCCAATAAGCCCAACGATAATCCCGCACCCGAGACCACTAAAGAATACAAGATCGAATCCTCCATGCCTGAATCCTCAATGCACAACAACAACTCATCACATTACCGCAACAACAAAAGAAATTCCAATTCCCAAAACTATGTCTTGGCCCAATCGCAAGCTCAACAAACCCAACCCACCAAGAATCCCTACCCTTTATGTGAAACAAGTAAATTCCACCATTCGTCTAACCTCAAGTTTCGTCAATGCACCTATTGCGGTTATTTAGATCACCTCTTTACCACATGTTGTGAACTCAACCAACCCCTGATTCAACCATTTACCTCACCTATCCAACCCCAAATTTTAAGTTATGACCAACTGTTAACTCAAGCACCCTCAACTATTAGAGCTTGTTACAATTGTTGAGATCGTAGCCATTTTTGCAATGAATGACCAAGACTCGCACACACGAACCAAATTCAATCCTACCCAACCCAAGCCACTCAATATCTATCTTATCAAGCCCAAATGAATCAACTTCAGCCGATCCAAGCACAACCCATTAAAGCAATTCAAGCCCCCTTATACAAGCCAACTAATACACAATTGACCAACCTCGATCTAACCAAGCTGCTCAAGGTACCCAAGGACAAGTGTGTTACGTCAACGGTTCCCAAGTCTAAGCCTAGATGTCGTGCTCTAATCAATAACAAGTATTTATAAAGCTTAAATACCTATAAATAGCATGGATAAGTAAGGTCGTCTCTACAAGGAATAGGTGGAAACTGCTAATCAAATTCATAATTTATAAAATATTAAACTAAGTGGACAGACGATGTCAAGCGGTTTGAAAGATTTGTTAAGCAAAAACAATGTTACTTTGATTTGTAAATTGTTATGAGGAAATAACCAATCTACAGGTTTCAGGTTGTCAAGCAAGTTGGACAAGTAATTAAATCTATTTGGAAATATCTTTGTTTGAGTTAATAAGAAAAAGACTAAATATTTGACTCTTCTGATTATCAAAACTTAATCCGAACAATTGGCACAACTAAATAATAATCTAATTAATTACTAGTTTTAGGTATTGATGAATGCAATCAATGCTATGATTAATGATAAACAGGTCAATGATGATAAGAACTCAATCCTAAATGTTGATGACCTCAAACTAATTAACTGATACAATCTTAAGAACTCGATTACGAAAAACTGTTTAAGCATACAAACAAACGTAAAGATCCAACTAACCAAATGATTGTCCAAATCCAAATCCAATATTAAGGTTTAAAATATCAAAAAGTCTAACCACAAACACAACCATACACCCGGAGATGGTCACAGAAGCTTTAGCCTAGCATAAGCATCTTGGAAATCTTGATTCTTAGCACAAGCATCTTGGAAATCTTTATTCTTGGTTGAGATTATGAGAACATGGATGATTGTGGTGAGTGGTAGGTGTTAGGATGCTGTAGAATGGCCCCAAAATAAGCTAAACTGTCACTTTATGTGTTGATTCCCCGGCAACAGCGCCATTTTGATGTAGATGTCGTGTTCTAGTCAAAAACAAGTATTTATAAAGCTTAAATACCTTTACCTAGTATGGGTAAGTAAGGTCGTCTCCACAGGGAATCAGTGGAAAGTGCTAATCAAATTCATAAATTATAAAATATTAAACTAAGTGGATAGACGATGTCAAGCGATTTGAAAGATTTGATAAGCAAAAACAATGTTACTTTCATTTGTAAACTGTTATGAGGAAATAACCAATATCCAGGTTTCAGGTTGTGAAGCAAGTTGGACAAGTATTAAACCTATTTGGAAATCTCTTTGTTTGAATTAATAAGCAAAAGACTAAATATTTGGCTCTACTGATTATCAAAACTTAATCCGAACAACTGGCACAGCTGAATAATAATCTAATTGATTACCGGTTTTAGGTATTGATGAATGAAATCAATGCTATGGTTAATGATAAATGGGTCAATGACGATAAGAAGTCAATCCTAAATGTTGATGACCTCAAACCAATTAATTGATACAATCTTAAGCATTCAATTACAAAAAACTATTTAAGCACACAAACAAACGTAAAAATTCAACTAACCGAATGATTAACCAAATCCAAATCCAATATTAAGGTTCAAAATACCAAAACGTCTAACCACAAACACACCCTACACCCGGAGATAGTCACAGAAGCTTTAGCCTAGCATAAGCATCTTGGAAATCTTAATTCTTTGTTGAGATGATGATAACATGGATGATTGTGGTGAGTGGTAGGTGTTAGGATGGTGGAGAATGGCCCCAAAATCGCCCAAAGATGTTAAGGTATGAAGAAGCTTCGACCTAGGGTTTAATTAGGCTTAAATATGGAAGAAAATCAAGAAAAAACGATTTCTCGTCAGACCTGGCCGTAGCCTACGGCCTGGCCACCATAGTTTACGGCCTCTGGTCACTGTCTTACAGCGGCTATAGCACCAAAACACCATTTTCTTCATAAAATCTTCATTTCAACACCGTTTTCGTCCCCGTTTATGGCCACGTCTTCGTATTTCAATTCTCTATCATATCATATATCATTACTTTCAATTCCACCCCATACTAAATGCTCCAAATTTGTTCTTTTATGCTCATTTAAGCTCCGATCACCTGTAAACATAAAACCAATCAAAGTACTTGTGTTTCGTACATATAAACAAGTATAACACATAATATAGAACACTTAAAGCACGTTATTTCATCTTTACTTCACATCCCCACACTTACCATGTGCTTTCCCTCAAGAAAACTATCATGAAACACATACACCTCAATTGATGGCTCATAAATTAACAGTATTAATACTAGTGAAGTATAAGGTCATACCCAATTCCCAATAACTGACACTGTCAAGGTTGATAATCCACCAAATAGTTTAATAATGCATTTTAAAATTATGGAACTACCCAAACGGGTGTACTTTGCATCCGGTTAAGGCACATATGTCCATACCCCTCATATATAACATATCTCCTCTCGGTTTAATATCTAGACCAACAAAAAATGTGCTAGTATTTCTCTGCCCTCTATACCAAGTATGAACACAATGTAATAAACTTGGAAGCAAATCATGTATCCACCCATTACCCACGGGTTGCATAGAGAATAGAACTAAGGGTTTTGTTGTGGCTTAGGTTAGGGTGTGGAAGCGGAGTTATTTAGTGACTTATGGTGGATGAAACCCAATCTATTGACACCAACAAACAAACTCACTAACTATTATTTACAACCAATACCGACTTTAAACACGAATTCTTTTGAGTTTTTCTTTCATTTTTCATTTTTTTTTCACTTTTTTTTGACAAATACTAACATCAATATATACAAACAATTGACACACGACATGCGTACATTGTGTACTATGATCGACAAACAACTTAAATACAACTCTTGACATACTAAATTTCATCCATAGGGTTAAAAATTGAAAAAAGGCCAAGGCAAACATAGCTTGTAATGTGGGTTAAACAAACGAATGGGTAAAGACACAAACTTGGCTCCTAAGGGATAATACAGGGAAGGGAGAATTTTTTTATTTTTTATTCTTTATATGTTGGCCAATATAAAGTGAGTTTTCTGCAGTCCTATTTCTCTATACAGGTGATGATATTAAGATCTCGAAATGCATGAGACAACCAAGTTCTAGATATCATGGGGCATACAGGTTACTCTTTATAATGGCACTCATACGACATGTGTATATACTATGTATTATATGTGTATTATATATAAGGCAAATCTCACACACATACCAGAGGAATTTGGCTGCCGACATGAAACATGTGTACCCGTTCCCATGAATTGTTATCCCTATCTAAATGGTCCATTTTAATTTTCCATTTAGAAAAACATTTGCATGGGAATACTTTCGAGAAGCTTAAAACTGACCATGACCAAACACCTCTAAAGCAAACATTTTAATTTTGCACACAAACAAGCTACTCTAAAGCGAACATTTTAATTTTTCCCTCATCCCCACACTTGAGGTTAACATTATCCCCAATGTTTAAAATTTAGCATTTCACGGAACATTAATGAGAACGGGGTTAAATTTGACTCGTTATAAATTTTAAAACCGGGCCTAATGTGATGGTCCTTACAAATTATACAAATATACTTCAAACAAACAAACAAGCAAAACAAAGAAAATTATGAAAATGAAATCACCTGATATAGGTAACTCATGTGCACTCGTGCTAGCTCCAGACGAACATGTCTCCTCTACTCACTCAACAATATCTGCAAACTCTCACACGTGTAAAAGCATGCTTCTCACAATATGAGAATAGGTCTTTTAAACTATTTGCAAAACTGTTGATTTTATTACCAAGCCGAGTTAAATACATTTCATAAATAAATTTGTTGAACGAGTAAATATGTTAAAAGACCTAACTCACTTTCGTAGGAATAGCGATTGCATTTAGCATATGCAACAAGCCCTTTAAACCCCCCTGTAGCCCGGGTGGACGAGTGAGGTGTCGTGAGTGTTTATAGTGAACTACACCCACAAAGATCAGATACAACAAAAATATACATGTTCCTGAATCAACCGTAGCAAAGTATGAACGCACCTTGGGTAGCTGCAAATCATGTCAAGAGGATTCTTTAGCGAATCATTGCAAACTCCGACTTTTCCATGTGTGGCATCCCCACACTTGACTTTTGCTATAGTGGTACACTTGAAATAAAATGGTTAAACAAACTACAAAAAATAAAATAAAATACAAATTGAAAATAAAATCCGGGTTGCCTCCCAGTCAGCGCTAACTTTTTGTTAAGGTCTTCAGCCAGACCGTTACCTAATTTAGCGGTTATGGTGGTCTAATGGATTGCTTACCTTCCTCCACCTCATTCTTCTTACTTCTCCAACACAATGGTAGCTCTAATGCCTCCCACCTAGGGCCTAAAACATGCCAACCTTCTTTGTTCATTCTCGAATCCGGGTGATTTCTTTATGTTGGGCCTACATTAGTTTCGTTTGTACTTTGGTTTGGGCTTATTTGTATTCTATTTTGGGCTTGCATGTAAACTGAGATCTAAGTGATCTCGGTGAACATTTGGGATTAAGTTGGGCTAGGATGTAGTACCTATATATACACATGGTACTTAGGTTATTAGGTTGGCGGCTCATAGTTGTCATTGAACGAGATCGTGTGTAACATTGCGCTTAAGCACCAGGCGTAATATACGTGTATTTTGAAGCATTCTTATTATGTTCTTTACATGTTTCAAATATTCTACCTTGAATCATCGCATGTTAATTTTCGCTTAACGTTGAGATTGTTTGATATCACATTGAAAGATACGTTCCAAAGACTTAAAATTGGTATCAGAGCCTATAGACCTATTCTAGGCTCGGTTGTGATATCATAGATTCAAGTATAGTGTTATTGTGATTATTTTTGTGGTAGCAGCATTTGTTTTTCCGGTGAATCATTCATCGGAGAAGGAAAGAGATAATTTTGGTAAAAGATTGAGTTATCTTTGGTCGATGTTCAAATCCCACTGATTTAGGGAATTAGTTTGTTACCAGACTTAACTGGTCAAAGACGTTCTCGGGCATTTTTTACTGTTTTCGGGGTCATTTAAGAGGTTTCGGCCAAAGACTCTGGGTTCTCGAGCAAATTATCATCGTTTTCGGCCAATATTGTGCGATTTCGGTTAAATTCAAGAGTTCTCGGTGAAATCTGTTAGTTCTCGGTGGATTTTATCTATTCTCAGTCAACTTTAAAAGTTTTCTATTGAATTTGGCTGTTCTCGGTCAACCAAGAGTGTTTTCAGCTGATTTTCTGCTGGATTATATATTTGGGCCTGATCAGATTGGGCCTTAGATAATAAAGAAAGCACTTGGACTTTGTTATTGGACCAACTTTCATTCTTATTTAAATTGGACCAAATAACAAATGGATCAACTAATGATATACTGCATCAAGAACTGGACTCTATAATGGGAACTGCTACTCGTATACCCCGTCTGCTATCTCATGAGGGGTTTAGCGAGTGGAATTTTAGGTTTGAAAAGTAAGTGGAAATGAAAGATGCCAAGGTTTGGAGAGGTATTATTATAAGCTCTCAAGTTATCAGGTACCAACGTGAAAACACTCAAGAAGTTTCTTTGAAGCCTGTTGAACTGTATGATGATGCTGATTTTGAAAAAATTGAAGAGGATGACAAGGCGATTTTTACTTTAACCATGGCACTTTCACCCGAGATTTCCTTGGGATTTAGAGAATTACAGTTTGCTAAGGCATTAAGGGAAGCCCTGATTGAAGTGTATGAGGGTAATGAGGACATGAGGAGAAGTCGTCAGGATCTCTTGCAATAGAAGTTCAACATGTTCAGTCATGTTTTGGGACAGTCATTTGAAACTCAGCTGCATAGGTTCATAAACCTTGTGATTGAGATGAGATCTGCGAATATCAATCTGACAACCGCTAAAACAAATAATAAACTAGAGAATTCCCTGCCTCAAAGCTGGGATATGAATGTTGCGATGATTAAGAAGAAAAAGGATCTCAACAGACTAACTCTGTCAGAAGTTATGGCAATCATCAAGGCTTATGATATGGATGACAAGCAGCGTGCCATTAACCATGCAAACTCTTACAATGCAGCTGGCTACAGTGCTACTTCCAACAATGCACTCATTTCTTAAGACAGCTTCTCAATGTTTAAGGCTTCTCAAGAGCAGCATACTCAGCGGTATCAGCCTCAGAACAACTTCTCCATGTTTAAGTCCGCTCAGGGTCAATTATCTCAAGCTCCACCGCAACCAAAACATGTGTTCTTTCCTAAACTTGCTCAACCATCTGCTGCTACTGTTAAACCTCAGATATCTGCTTCCTCTTCTAGTCAGGGTCCAGTCAGATTCCCTCCATTTTAAAGGAAACTCAGGAAAACATCGCCTTAATGGCAGGGTCCATGAATTGTTACAACGCCTTTCTTGCTGGAAATCTGGTTCAACCAGTAGTAGCTGCTGAGCTAGATCAAATTCATCCTGATGATGTAGAAGAAATGGATATGTCTTGGCAAATCGCCATGGAAGTGTTTCATGCAAAGAAATTTGCTAAGAGAACAGGCAGAAACAACTGGAATGTACCAGCAAATCAGAAAGTGGGATTCAACAAGGATACTCTGAGATGCTATAACTGTCATGATCCGGGTCACTTTGCTCGTGAAAGCACTTGATGTGTGTAAAATGATGCTCTTTCTAAATGACTCACAACTAAGCTTTAAATTTATTAAACGAAAATCCTAACGAATCCACACACAACCGGCAAGTGTACCGATCACTAATAGTATAGACCTAAGGAAGTCCGAGTATCGAACACAAGGACACTTGAAAACGTATATGATACTTAACCCTAACCAAGACTCACCTAATAATATTTAAATGATTTTTAATATAATTAGCTACTTAACCTAACTTACTTTAACTAAATTAATTAACTAAATTAACTTAATTAAATGAAACTCTTGACGAAACTTGGAAACTTTACTGCAATCGGAGAAAACGTCTACCTAGGTAAGAATCATATTGAAGGTATAGTAAGCTATTGGATTGTAGAATCTCATGGCACCGGTTCCTAAAGAATGACACAACTAAGGTTCACTCAGGAAGCCAGATTACCTCTCGGTCTCACTAACAAGCCCTAACCTACACTTAGTTGATTTTAAGAACAAACCGGGTGACGAATTGTTAACTTGCTATAATGCCGACTCTCCTCTCGGTCTCACCGACACACTACCCTAATGGAGACGAATACTACGCAACCAAGGATAGAGGAACAATTCAGTTTAACTTAAACTAGGTCAACTAATCGCTCACAAACCCAAACCCGACAAGAACCGAACCCGCTCTCGCGCGATCCTAATCCTAACAAGTAAAATCTATGAGACGAGTTTACTTCCTATCACCTCTCGGTCTCAAGGAAGGTGTCTACCCGCTGATTATATTCAATTAAAACACTCACTTAAACCTTACGGTTGATCAACCCGCAAACAAACCCTTAACACTAAGTAAAGAGTCCTAACAAGCAACAATCAATCAACTCATTCAATTAATTAAAGCAAGAGGTTTATAAGTGTAATTAACAAATTCACAGCCACTAAACACAACCTAATTCAATGTTAACCAAACTTTACATTAACAATTTAAGCCATGATCATCAACAATCCAAACTAGTTACTAAAACCTAACAACAATCATCTAACCTAGGTAGAACTAACTAGTTTAGACTAACATTGATTTTGGACAGCAGCATATAGTTAAGATAAACATCAAATAACTCAACCAAAACATAATAAAACTCATTCAATGATCAAGAACAATCAAACACAAGTTAAACTTCAAATTACTTGCAAAACAATCCAACAAAAAGCTTAAACTTAACAAGTTAGGGTTCTTGAACAAAGGACAAAGTTTATGGATGATTACTTAGGGTTATATGGCTGAGATTATGAATGTATATGACCCGTAGCTGCTTTCCACAACTGTCCTTAGCCTCCTTCTTCTTCCCTTGGCTTAAGAATTGCAAAAAACGAATTTTTTCTCTTGAATGGGAGCTTTTAGGGTTATTTTTTTACTAGTTGGGGGCTGATTTCGGGATTGATGGGCTGTTAGGGTTCTTTTTTCTTTTGTTTAATTAATATAGTATACATGTAAGGCTTCTAACTTGTGGGCTTGGGTCGGGCCTTGAGTTGTAGTCTTCAAAGTTGCTCAAATAAGCCCCTAGAGTCTTCAAACTTACCACTTTTCTTCATTAAAACTCATAACCTACAAGTAAACATCCATCTTTGTAAAATTAAGCAAAAACAAGCTATACCTCTTAATAATTAAACTAAAAAGCAATTAAATCATGATAAAACGATAAGGAAAATAAGTGTGTTTTACAACACATTAAACATCCCCACACTTAAGTCTTTTTCGTCCCTGAAAAAGTAATCTACACAGGATCATACCCAAGTGAAAAACAACAAACTCTCAGATTATTATCATTTTCAAAGCACAAGAAACAGCCTACATATTGACCGCGATTGCCGATATTGTTGTCCTTAAACCCATCCACCAGCCAATCAAGCCCCCCTTTTGCAATAAACGTTTTAAGTTCAAAAATTAAGGCTACACCTACCCCATCTCAGACAAAGAGAGCTAGAAAAACTAGAGTCGAAGCAAACTGGTTCGACAAATCACCATAAGCCAAGGACACGTTGATAGTACTAATTAGATGCACTCGGTGAAATTTGGATGGATGAATGGTCATGTGGAGGTCGTACAAGCTATTCCTAAATATTATTGGACTTTGTTCAATAAATTCCTAATTTTTATTTATTGACTAAGAATCTTCGAGCCCCAATAGTGTATCCTCAGAGTCACCATCCCCAAGGTAACACGTAAACTCTAAGTCCCGTCTAGTATGTGCATCATTGGCCTCTTTTTCTAACTTTAAACAATGCTCATTTGGCATTTTACAATACATAACTTTCTTCATAAGCATTTTGCTTGTCTTGAACAACTTTGAATAATACAATACATAACAAACTTTCAAAACATACTTTTTTTTCTCTTTTTTATTGTTTTTTTTTTGTTTTTTTTTCTTTTTTTTTGTTTTTTTTCTTTTTTTTTTTCAATATTTTATATCACCCTAAAATATATAACTATTTCTAAGCTCGTAAAAGATGGACATGTGGTGTGTGCTGATTTAGAGTGCATTTAATTCTTACCATCTCAAAGTTTTTAGATTATGGTAATCCTCCTAAGCATCGAAATTCGGTTTCACCTTTTTAAATTATTATATATATAAAAACATGCTAAAGAGGACTATCAAAGCTAGTTGGGCCTACCGACACATCCCAAATCAGATATGCAAACCATCCCTTTTATTATTATATTATATTTATTTCAAAAGTATCCGAGAGTTCGTTAGCACATCGGTAATAATATCATTTCCTGCTTAACGTAGAATAAAAACAATTTTCAAGGGACATTTTTTTCTTTAAAACTTTATATAATCTTTTTTTTAACTTTTTTTTCTACAACTAAGTAAAATAAATTCTCATCCCCACGCTTAGAACGAAATCGTCCTCGATGAGAACAAGGAAAAGAAATAAAATAAAATAAAAACTGAAAAACAAAAATAAAACTTAAAGCAAAACGTAAAATAGAGAACGGGTTACTCCCCTGGTTTAGATGCAGAATTTTCACCAGCTGTGTATCAATCGAACGACCGTATAGCATTTCATTCGTGGCCGCAACCTCGGGTGAACCAGTTCCAAAACGCCATCAGAGCTACCATGCGCATAATAATACCTGCAATAACTCAAACTCGCTCGCATGTAGCAACGTACAAAATAAAAAACAAAACATAAGAAATAAACATAGATTTGTGTTTTTGATTTTTTTATTTTTTTTTATTTTTTAATAAATATCCAATTTTTTTGGATTTTTATGTTTTTATAAATATAAATAAAAATAAAAACAAATAATAACGAAAGTCATAATACAAACTCTACAACTCGGGCTGTCTCCCGAGAGCGCTTAGTTTAACGGGTCCTCAGCCTGACCCCAAATCTCAGTTTCAATCAGGTGGCTTCTCCTTTATCCGTTTCCCGCTCGACCCGTTTCGTTTTATTCGTTTACTATTAGTTGGGAAAAACTCACCAGAAAAATTTAGAAAGATTTTGAAAAACTGAAACGGGTAGGACCACCAAGACTTATACTTACCCGGACCAAACTTTATACGAGTCGTGTAATGAAGGAGGATGTCAACTTTGCTGTGTGTCAACTTTCTATGTTGCTTCGTATGTCGTATCCTCACCTTCAATTTCGTTTGATCCAAGTATACATGTGCCCTCTTCTGTGGCGTGTCTCTGAAAATTAATCTTTCTATTCCTTCAATGTCACCTCCCGGGTCAAATTGCGTATCATCTACTTCCATAGAGGTATCATCCACAAGCTCTTCATGACAACCCTCAATATCCAAGACAACCACATTCGTCTCTTTAATCAATTCAGACTTCTGATGTTCTCCTTCTAAATCCTCAATCATATCATTCTCACAAGACAAGTGTGATGCATCAAATGGATCTGTTTCATGGCCGGGTGGATTCTCACCTTCTTCATCACATGAGGACAAATGCTCCTCCTCTATCTCTTCCCCTACTCTTGAATCCTCAATCTCACTTAGGGGTTCGATAAGCGTTTGACTCGGAGGTGGAACGTATACAGATTCATTCACAATAGCATGCAGTACATCGTCCATTATTGCCTCCAATTCTGGGGTGGGCTCTAATATATTTCCCAATGGATCTATATACCTTAAGAAGTTTTCCATCAGATCATATGCGAAACGGTATGGAGGTTCTACCCAAAGTGATTCGAAGTCAGCCTTTTGTGCCTCAGTTTTTATCCTCCTTCGCTCATAAGCATCATGTACCCAGTGATCTCCGCCACACACTTTGCACCATGGCATTCCAACGTGTCGTCCGAACATATTTCCTTTAAAGAACACTCAAAAGAAAAGGATCACGGGCACCAGATAAAATAGAATAAAATACTTAAAATAAAATTAAACTAAAACTAAACTAATTAAACTAACTAATCTAATCTAAATATACGAAAATAAAATAGGTAAATCCTAACTTGGGTCGTTCTCAATACGCCTCTAATCGTCTCCCCGGCAACGGCGCCAAAAACTTGATGTGTGTATAATGATGCTCTTTCTAAATGACTCACAACTAAGCTTTAAATTTATTAAACAAAAATCCTAAGGAATCTCCACACAACCGGCAAGTGTACCGATCACTAATAGTATAGACCTAAGGAAGTCCGAGTATCGAACATAAGGACACTTGAAAACGTATATGATACTTAACCCTAACCAAGACTAACCTAATAATATTTAAATGATTTTTAATATAATTAACTAAATTAATTAACTAAACTTAACTTAATTAAATGAAACTCTTGACGAAACTTGGAAACTTTACTGCAATCGGAGAAAACGTCTACCTAGGTAAGAATCATATTGAAGGTATAGTAAGCTATTGGATTGTAGAATCTCATGGCACCGGTTCCTAAAGAATGACACAACTAAGGTTCACTCAGGAAGCTAGATTACCTCTCGGTCTCACTAACAAGCCCTAACCTACACTTAGTTGATTTTAAGAACAAACTGGGTGACGAATTGTTAACGTGCTCTAATGCCGACTCTCCTCTTGGTCTCACTGACACACTACACTAATGGAGACGAATACTATGCAACCAAGGATAGAGGAACAATTCAGTTTAGCTTAAACTAGGTCAACTAATCGCTCACAAACCGAAACCCGACAAGAACCGAACCCGCTCTCGCGCGATCCTAATCCTAACAAGTAAATGCTATGAGACGAGTTTACTTCCTATCACCTCTCGGTCTCAAGGAAGGTGTCTACCCGCTGATTATATTCAATTAAAACACTCACTTAAACCTTAACATTGATCAACCCACAAACAAACCCTAAACACTAAGTAAAGAGTCCTAACAAGCAACAATCAAACAAAACTCATTCAATTAGTTAAAGCAAGAGGTTTATAAGTGTAATTAACAAATTCACAGCCACTAAACACAATCTAATTCAATGTTAAACCGAACTTTACATTAACAATTTTAGCCATGATCATCAACAATCCAAACTAGTTACTAAAACCTAACAACAATCATCTAACCTAGGTAGAACTAACTAGTTTAGACTAACATTGATTTTGGACAGCAGCATATAGTTAAGATAAACATCAAATAACTCAACCAAAACATAATAAAACTCATTCAATGATCAAGAACAATCAAACACAAGTCAAACTTCAAATTACTTGCAAAACAATCCAACAAAAAGCTTAAACTTAACAAGTTAGGGTTCTTGAACAAAGGACAAAGTTTATGGATGATTACTTAGGGTTATATGGCTGAGATTATGAATGTATATGACCCGTAGCTGCTTTCCACAACTGTCCTTAGCCTCTTTCTTCTTCCCTTGGCTCAAGAATTGCAAAAAACGAATTTCTCTTGAATGGGAGCTTTTAGGGTTATTTTTTTACTAGTTGGGGGCTGATTTCGGGATTGATGGGCTGTTAGGGTTCTTTTTTCTTTTGTTTAGTTAATATAGTATGCATGTAAGGCTTCTAACTTGTGGGCTTGGGTCGGGCCTTGAGTTGTAGTCTTCAAAGTTGCTCAAATAAGCCCCTAGAGTCTTCAAACTTACCACTTTTCTTCATTAAAACTCATAACCTACAAGTAAACATCCATCTTTGTAAAATTAAGCAAAAACAAGCTATACCTCTTAATAATTAAACTAAAAAGCAATTAAATCATGATAAAACGATAAGTAAAGTAAGTGTGTTTTACAACACATCAGCACTAATCCAGCGAAGAAAGGAAACAGAGAAGGGGCACTAGTTCCAGTGGGAAATGCTGAAGGAGAAAATGGTACAGGTACGACTAAAGGTGAGCAAGGTATGGTAGCTCAACAATTCTCCTAGAACGATCAGATGGCGGCCCTCAGCATAGATAATCAGACTACAAACTTTGTTTGTGTTGAAATTGCTGAAGAAGAAAATGCTGCTGAGGAAAAAGTTAAGGAGCTTCAATTTGCTTTCATGTCCTTCACTCCCTCCAACTCATCCGAGGTATTTCCCAATAATGTTCTCAAGCTTGTGTTAATAAAGTAGATCTTTACAAATCACATATTAGTAACCTACTTAGAGAAATGAAAGGAATAAAATCTGAATATTTTACTCTTAAGAAGAATGAAAAAGCTTTCAAAGATAAAATTGAGGCACATAAAAAGGACTTTTCTAAACTTCAATCTGATTTTAGCATCACATGTTGTCACCTCCTTGGTGCAAAACAGAAAATTATTTAGCTAACTGCTAAACTGGAAGCTTCTAAATTAGAAATTATAAATTTAATTGATAAATTTGCAAGAGCTAAACTAGATTTTAAAAAACTTAAAGGCTCTAGTATTGTTGTTAGCTCCATGATTGAGAATCAATTATGGTGGAAAGAAAACGCTGGTGAGGGGATAGGGTACAGTGCTGTACCCCTTCCATACAACGAGAATTACACCAGTCTTCCTCTTACCAAAGAGCAAAAAGAAAGGGTAAAAACCATGAAATATGGTAAAAATAATGAGAATGGCAAAGATTCTCCTGGTTCAATAAAGGCTACTGAGTCAACCTCAGGGGTGAATGATACTAATGCGTTTACTTTACGTGTAGATGAAGAAATTATCATGGATTGGATTGATAAGGATGATGATTCGCCTGTTTTGATGATAAAGACTGTGATTCTCATTTTTCTTTAAATTTACATGTTTTGAATTATGTAACTTCGGATGTTTGTGTGGGCTATGTTTTTAAGACAATTGTGTGGTTGATTCTTTCAAAACTTTGAAATCTGGTGACGTGTCTTTAAATAAATTTGATAAAAATGAGAATCCTCATAAATATATATCTCCTACGTTTGTTAAAGAAGGAAATTCAAGTGATCAAAATTGTGATCAACCAAGCAATAAGTCAGGTGGTAAACGCCAAGTAAAGCAAACTAGCTCTCACAATAGGTCCAGACAAGGAGATAACCACAATGAATTTCACATAAAACGTCAAACATGTTTTAACTGTGGTACTCCAAATCATATTGCTAGAAACTGTCCACACCGTTCATATGTCCCATATTATGGACACTATAAGAGGAATATGACTCGAAATACCTATCAAAGAAAATCAAGGTATTTTATGGAAAATTCCTCTGATGGTGACTGGAAGAGAAACAATGTTGGTAGGTTCAGTCCTCGTCAGACCAAGCCTAACACCTTTCGGAAAGGTGGTAGAAACCATCCTTCGGTATAAAAAACCAACTCGGTTTCTAGACCGAAACATGTTACAAAGACAAAGTCATCTGTGTCTCCCACTCGCAAACCGAAGACTAAGTCATCCATTCAAACAAACAACAGTAAATCTTCAAAAACTAGATATGAATGGTTGCCTAAATCTCCGGTTATCAAGCTATCAAATTCTATATTAGATAACCGGGAAGAAATGTCATGGCAACCCGTGACAAGTCTTAATGACAGTTTTCAAAAGTGTCAGAACATAATTCCATGCTTTGGCATCGTCGTCTTGGTCATGCAAATATTAAAAAAATAAATCGTCTTTCAAAAAACGACTTGGTGCGTGGTTTACCTGTCAAAGATTTTGTTACTATTGAAAAATGTGTGGCCTATGCTTTGGGTAAACATATTCGTAAATCTCATAAACCAAAACTCATTAACAATATTTTATCAGTTTTTCAATTGCTGCATATGGATCTGTTCTGTCCCGTTCATGTTTTGAGTCTTTCTCGCAGCTCTTATTGTCTTGTTATTACTGATGATTACACACGTTTCACTTGGGTGTTTTTCTTATCAAATAATAGTAAAACTGCAGAATTGATCAATTGCTTTGTGGTGCTTATGGAGAATCAGCTCAACTTAAAGGTGAGGGGCATTCGATGTGACAATAGCACGGAATTCAAGAATTCTACACTAAATTATTTTTGTGCCGAAAAGGGGGTGCTTCGACAATACAGTTCAACTCGGACACCACAACAAAATGGTGTTGCTGAAAGGAGGAACAAAACTCTCATTGAGGCAGCAAGAACTATGTTGTGTGATTCAAAGCTGCCATTATTCTTCTGGGAAGAGGCTGTTAACACGTCATGTTATGTTCAAAATTGAGTGCTGATAAACAAGTCACAAATGAAGACTCCATATGAGATTGTGTATGGTCACAAGCCCACAGTTGCACATTTTCGGGCCTTTGGATGTCCATGTACTCTGCTGAATCTTGAATCGACTCTAAAGTTTGGAGCCAAGGCTGATGACTTTTACGTTTTTTGTTATGGTCGTACCGCCTACAGGGTCTACAACAAGTCAACTAAGAAAATAGTTGAATCGTATGATGTGCGCTGGCTGGAAGAAAATGAGACTGATGCTCGTGTCGGTCCTGACTGGCTAATTGATTATAATAAACTTTTTAGGCCTTTCAACGTATTTCCAGTTGTCGATAAAAAAATTTTGGGTGCCGGGGTCTCAAATTATGTTGATAAAGAAGAAGACTTACCTGCTGACTCTCACATGTCTCCAGTGCTAGGTATTGGTCCTTCAGAATCATTGGATACCATTCAGCTGCTTTCAGACAATCAACAAGAAGACGTTACCGAAAATGTATCCTCGCCAGCACCTACTTTCAATGCTTCATCAGTTGAGGTAGAGAGTCCGATTCGTCAAATCTTTCGAAGCAACCTATTCCCAGATTTAATACCTAATGAATACATTGCTAGTACCTCGTACTCACACAGTACGGGGACATTTGGATGGAAGAACCCTCTTACTGAAATCCATGAAGATCCATTAAACTTACCCTCTACCAGTACTATTCCCGGGCATTCAATTCTGACAAAAGTTTAACGAGATCATCCAATTGACAATGTCATATCTCCTCTTGAAAAAGGCGTGTCCACTAGAAGTCAGACCGAACACATCAATAACTGTTTGTTTTCCTGTTTCATCTCTCATATAGAGCCTAAATCAGTGGAAATGGCGCTACAAGAACCAAGTTGGGTGGATGCTATGCATGAGGAATTAAATCAGTTTTATAAGCTCAAAGTTTGGAGATTGGTCGAGCTTCCTGTTGGAAAGAAAGCGTTAGATACAAGATGAGTTTTCCACAACAAGCAAGATGATACAAGAGTTATCATTCGAAATAAAGCACGGCTCATTGTTCATGGTTTTCGTCTGGTTGAAGGCTTAGACTACACTGAGGTGTATGCTCCTGTGGCTAGACTTTAGGCCATTCGGATTTTTCTGGCATATGCTTCCTACATGGGATTCACGGTTTATCAGATGGATGTCAAAACAGCATTTTTGTATGGAGAAGTCAATGAGGAGATTTATGTGGATCAGCCACTAGGTTTTGTCGACTAAAAGAATCCAACTCATGTCTACAAGTTAGATAAAGCACTTTACGGTCTTCATCAGGCGCCTCGAGCGTGGTATGCAACTTTGACGGCTCATATTTTGGGGCATGGCTACAAGAGAAGAACCATCGATCAAACTTTTTTCCTTAAAACTGTTGGGAAATATTTGATCCTGGTTCAGATATATGTAGATGACATCATCTTCTAGTCTACAAGTACTGATTTGTGTTCTAAATTTGAAGAAGTGATGAAGAAAAGATTTGAAATGAGCTCATTGAGGGAGATGACAACGTTTCTGGGTTTACAGGTTTGTCAGAGTTCGACGGGAATCTTGTTGCATCAAGGAAAGTATGTTGAAGACATGCTAGCAAAGTTCAAATTTCAAGATTCTAAGAGCGCAGCAACTCCTATGGCAGAAAGACCTCTTCTGTCTTCTGATCCTGTAGGGAATCATGTAGACCAAATGTACTATTGGTCAATGATCGGATCCCTTATGTATCTTACCGCCAGTCGCCCTGACATCATGTTTGTTGTTTGCCAATGCCCCCATTTCCAGGCTAACCCTAAACTCTCTCATTTAATTGCTGTTAAACGTACTTTAGATATCTGAAAGGGCAACCGAAGCTAGGTCTTTGATATCCCAAAAACTCATACTTTGATTTGTATGTTTTTGCTGATAGGAATTATGGTGGAGATGATATTGACAGGAAACCCACAACTGCTGGTTGTCAAATCTTGGGTGATCGACTCATTTCATGGCAGTGCAAGAAACAACAAACGTGTCCACGTCCACTGCCAAGGCTGAATATGTTGCTGTGTCAGCTCGCTGCTCACAGGTCATTTGGATGCAACATCAATTGCTGGATTACGGTTTGGAATTTCTTGATACTCCAGTCTTTTGTGATAATGACATTGCTATTGCTATTGTTAAAAATCATGTTCGGCATTCAAAAACCAAGCACATCGACATTAAAATCCATTTTATTCGTGATTGTTACGAAACCGTAAATTGGTTAATTTTGAGCAAGTTCACACTGATAATAATGTGGCGGACTTAATTACAAAACCAGTCGGAACAGCCAGATGTAATGTGCTTGTGGGATTTCTTAAAATGCTTCGTTTCGATGATTGAGTCTTTTTGAGGTTAAATTTGTACACAAATATTTTTCTTCAAAAATTTTCATTGCACAAAATTTAGGGGGAGAAAATTAAAAAATTTATAAAGTGTGTGTGTGTTTTATTAAAAAAATATGTATTTTTTTGTTTTTACACTCTCACTTAAAATTAAGTCAATTGATCAAGTTTGAAGGGCATATACTTTTATATGTTTGGTCCTGTCATCTACTTGTAAACATACAGGATAGCCATTCACCTGAAGACTGAAAGCAACTAGGGAAATTGTTGTATGGTTTTGTTTTAATTATTTCGTTTAAAATTATGCCGGTTACTCGAAGTTTGAGAGACATGTATATGTTTGTTCCCGTTATCTACCGGTAGACATACGGGACAGCCATTTACCTAAAAAACTAAAACTGACTGGGACGACTGAATTTTAAATTGTCTTCTGTAATTCAACGGGAAGTGATATGTTCATTAGTTAAGAGCTCTTTAGAAGCTTTAAATGTTTTCAAATGAGAATTGATCCAATCTTTGGAAAATGATAGGAAAATTGATTTTGTGTGCCTAACGTGTAAAGTTACTAGGCTTAAAAGGCTTTGAACAGTCATTGATTTGCATGGTAGCTTTCCATGATGCGTAAATGTTGAAGTGATGTAAACTAAATCTGCTAAACTTACTGTGGAGAGTCATTTTGAATAAATGTGCATGTCTCCATATATATCTCTCAGAATGATTGGCTGAAAAGCAATAACCCAGTCGGAAAAGCCATATTGAATGTGCTTGTGGGGTTCTTACAATGCTTCGTTTTGATGATTGAGTCTTTTTGAGGTTAATTTTGTACATAAATATTTTCATTTTCTTTGGTATAATTTTCTCCATAAATTTAGGGAGAGGAAATTCAAAAAAGGTGTATGTGTGTGTGTGTGTTTATAAATTAAAAAAAATTCTTCCACTTTCGCTTAAAATTAGGTCGGTTACTCAAGTTCGAGGGACATATACTTGTATATGTTTGGTCATGTCATCTACCTGTAGACATACAGGATAGCCATTCACCTGAAGACTGAAAGCAACTTTGGCGATTGTGGTGTGTTTTGTTTTAATTCTTTCGCTTAAAATTATGTCGGTTACTCAAAGTTTGAAGGACATGTATTTCTATATATGTTTGGTCTTGTTAACTACATGTAGACATACGAGATAGCCATTTACCTAAAAATTAAAAAGTGACTGGGACGACTGAGTTTAAAATTGTCTTCTGTAACACAAGTGGGAAGCGATATAATTATTCAGTTAAGAGCTGTTTAGAAGCTTAAAATATTTTCAAATGAAAATTGATCCAACCTTTGGATAATGATAGTAAAATTGATTATGTGTGCCTAACGTGTGAAGTTACTAAGCTTAAAAGGCTTTAGATCAGTCATTGATCTGCATGGTAGCTTTCCATGATGCGTAAAAGTTGAAGTGATATAAACTAAATATGCTAAACTTACTGTGGAGAGTCATTCTAAAGAAATGTGCATGTCTCCATATACTTCTCTCTGAATGATAGGAATAAGAGTTATTACCCAGTCATACACGATCCCATTAGTATCTTGATCTCCAAAAATTTTATGTCTTTGTTAAAAAAAATAAAATAAAAACAATTAGTAGTGTATATAATATTGAGTTGCAAATTTTGTTTGTTTTTTAAAGCTTAAAGGGTCAAACTAGAACTACAAGGGTGGGGCATTCAAATAAGTCCTAAACACTCTGAATGTAAGGCATGTAAGTCCAGATGGCTTGTAAGTGCAACGTTTAACCTTAAAGCTTATACTTTTTCTCTTATAAATAAAATCTTTTGATCAAGAACTAGGGGTTTGGAGTCAAATTGGGGTGATATGGGGAAAGCCAAATACGCTTTGAGAAGAGATAGGAGGCATCACATGTCCATAAGTGATGTCCATCTGAGTTTTATGCCTAATTGCACCTAATCCATATCACTGACACAATGAAAATCATGCTAAGTCTGTTATACCTACTATCAACATGTCTCTTTATGTCATAATAACGCTGAACATGAATCTTTGTGAAATCACCTTAATCAATAAGATTCCATGATCAGATCTTTTCATAAAGGCGGCATTTTTATCAAAAACTGAAATTTGACCTCAAAATTTGCTAAATTACTAGAAGACAGGTGCTTCATGTTGTATTCTTAAACTGTGTTTCTTTAGTTTTATTTTGGTCGTTTCATTTTATTTTATTCTATTTTGATTCTTTTGTCACCTCGGATCTACTCTCCTCGAAACTTGTGCTATAAAAGGGGCTTCTTTTGATATTGGTAAAATGATTTGGGCTTTGAGTTGGTTTTCTGACTATTTAATAACCTGGTTTTTGGCTAAGCTTCAGGTTTGGGCTCGTCTAGTTGGGCCCATCTGGGTTCTCGGCCCACTAGTTGCTGAGATATAATAGGCATCAAATGTTAATTATGTTCATTATGCTCAAAATATCTTAAAATATCTTCTCTCTAAAATTCACCTGGCCGAAAACCCTAACTCCTGCCATTCTAATAAAATCCAATCTTGTCTTAGTGTTCTTTAATTCATCAACAGGTAATGAACGCATTGAGTGAATCGTGTGATTTTCAAGAGTTCTAATTGATTTGATAACTATGTGGGCCTGACTGAGATGTAACATAGATGATTGCTCGGGTCCTTGTTTGACGATTCATATAATGAACCCTCACTATGTTGGACACGGGTTATGGTTAAAGTCATTGTTGGTAACTTAGAAGTTTTTTCTGCAGGTTTATTGGTCATGGAGTTATCGACCTTGTTGAAGAAGATGACACGTCTTTCGAGGCTGAATTCAAAGAGTTTTTTCCGCGTTAGCTTAACCGAAAACCTTTGGTCAAACCAAGAGTTGTGGGTTGACTTTTGTTTACCGATATCTCTTATTGTTGACCGAGAACTCACTCTTGTTCTCGGTAGGACTGGATAGAGAACTTGTGATTTTGACCGAAAACTCCATTTCTTGACCGAAATCTATCTGTGTGGACAGAAAATAGCTTTTTGGACCGAAATCCATTATAAAATTACTATTATTTTTCATTTATAGTCCTTACAATCTGTTTCTTTCATAACTGGTCCTGAATATCTTGAAAAATTAAATTTATGCCCTTACACTTATGTTTGTTGATCAAGTTATATAAACAATTGCTAACTTAACTCGTTTGTTGAAAAAATGGCTGATCAAGCACCACTAAAGTTCGTTGATACTCACAATATAGCTGGATACCTGTTTTGATCCACCTTTGACGCACAAGGAGTTTAAGTCCATGATCGTCGGTCTCAACTCTTGTAGGATTTCTCACGCTTTACGAGAAACTCCTGTCATATTCAAGAAGATGAACACGGAGTTCTAGAATAATGCTTCGATTAAACAGCGAAGAATAGGTGGCGCTGTTACTATAGACTCCGCAGTTCAAAAGAAGCCAGTCGTCACCTCAGAGGCCATTATTCGCGAGGTTCTTTTATTTGGAGATCAACCAGACTACACAACGGAATATTCGTCTGATCCCTCTTTCCTTGTATATCTCAGATATTATAAGGGTCTGATCCCTTTCTTGTCTATCTCAGATATTATTAGGGTCTGGTCCCTTTTTCCTTCTCTATCTCCGATATTATTAGGGTCTGATCCCTTTCTTCTCTATCTCATATATTATTAGGGTCTGGTCCCCTTACATCATCATCTTCGTACATACTGTCTTTACATACTCGTAACATACATATACTTTCTTTAATCATTTATTCATACTCATATGTTGTACATATATCTATCATACACGTTCAGCTATCTTATACATACCTCCCTTGTCAGCACGTGCAATATCCGAAGATCGTTCACGTCCCGACAAGCTTTCATTCACATTTAAGATATATATAAATAACATACAAATCATACATGGCATACACTTACCATTTAAGGTAAGTGTATTAACTATCACATCGAGTATGCTCACAATCCCGAAAACACAACAATGAATGGGGCTAGAAACTCACATGGATCCTGTTTCTTTCTCCATATTGTTAATCCCTTCTTTAATTGAACTCTGCTAACTAATAGGAGTTACACGTATTAATACTTGTCCTAATCGTATTTCAGCCAAAACTGGCTAATTCTGGGCTAATCTAATGGCCTTATTTTAGATTACTTTTACTTAGAATACTTTATTCTTAAACTCTAATGTACAAGGCATTTAATTGTTTTTAATATTCTTTTCTTTCTTTCCATTTTTAAACCCTGTCCTTGGATAATCCTTCTTTCTCTTAGTACTGAAATGCATACGTATATATAAACATATGGCACTATACCCGAGTATACATATATGTTGTATAGGCAACATTAATGTACTCCATTATGCTCTTTGTATTCGAGCCTCGAGTCCCACCATGTGATCGGGTCTCCATCTAATCAAATACATTAAGGGTATTCGAGTTAGCTTATAATCGAATGTGTGTATATATATATATATATGCGAGTTCGGGATGTAGCCAAATGTGCAATGTATCCGAGTTTCTTAATTGTATCCGAGTTTAGGATGTGATCGAATATAAGTAATATAATCGAGTCTCCCGTTGTAAGCGAAGACAATGTAATCGATTATGGTCCATTGTAATCGAGTTATGGATTGATGTAATCGATTATAAGGTGTGATCGATCAGGAGCTTGTAATCAAATCTCTTATCTGTAATCGAATTCATTCTTGTAATCGGTTCACATTGTAAGCGATCACAATGTAATCGGGTTATATGAAACTAATCGAGTCAGGTAAAAGTGATCGAATTCCAAATTGTAATCAAACTAACCTGATTGTAATCGACCTCATAAGGTGACCGTATACAATCAAAGGGAGCGACAAGGTCATTGTAGTCGATTACAACAATTGTAATCGAGTTCCTCTTTGTAATCGATTACATAAAACATATACGCTTTGAGAAGAGATAGGAGGCATCACAGGTCCATGAGTGATGTCCATCTAAGATTTATGCCAAATTGAACTTAACTCGTATCACTGACGCAATGAAAATCATGCTAAGTTTATTATACTTGCTATCACCCTGTCTCTTTATTTCATAATAACGCTGAACATGAATATCTGTGAAAGCATCTTAATCAATATGATTCCATGTTCGGATCTTTTCTTTAGAGGTTGCCTTTTTGTCGAAACTGAGATTTGATCCCAAAAGTTCGTTATAATTACAAGAAGACCAAGTAATTAAAATTTGTTTTATTTGTAGGGTTTAGTCTTTATTCTGTTTTTACCTCTTAATTTCTCTTGTCGAAACGGATGCTATAAGAAATCGGTTTTTAAAACCATGAACCAAATCATCGTTGGGTATAAAACTGTTTCCAGCCCATGTGATCCATAAACAATTGGTTTGGATTTGATAACTTGAGCCTGGTTCACAATTGGTTCTCGGCCCATCAGGGTTTTCGGCCTAACTTAAATGTTTTGAAATATAATAATTTTTTGTCTGCATTATTGGTGTTATAGTTTTCAAACCTCAAATCCTCAAACTCTCTTCAAGCCAAAAACCCTTGTTGTTCCTGTTCTTCAAGCTATTCAGGTCTCACTGTTCAAGATAATCACGTGATCATTATTAATCAACAGGTAAATGAAATAAAAGGGGAGCCAATTCGGTCTATTGAGAATGGTGTATGGACGGAATTGACTATTGATTGTCACTCATGTTATGAGTATTGCTTAGGATAGAGGTTTTAATGTTTGTGAGTTGTATGCTTGACGTGTTTGGAGTTGCAGGTTTATATATCAATGATGGATCTTGTTGTTTTGGAGAAGATGGCGCGTAGTTCGAGGAGAAACTCAAGAGTTTTTGGCCGAGATCTTCGTAGATCTTTAGATCTAGGGTTCTCGGGTCATTGACCGAAAACTCTGGTCAAACAACTGTTGGTGCATAGATGTCAGTAGTTCATATGTCTAATGTCTGTAATCGAGTCTGTAATATTGTTTATGTAATTGTTTGTGTAAAAGCGAAGTTGTTGACAAGTTCGCTTAGGCGAACTTGTTAACCAAGCGAAGTTGTTGACAAGTTCGCCTAGGCGAACTTGTTGAACGAGCGAAGTTATAGACAACTTCGCCTGAGGCGAAGTTGTCGTGTATTTATACTGTTTACGGGTTTACTGTTTAGAGGTTGATTGAGTTGGTTATTTACGTGTAATTCAGTAAGTCTATTGACGTGTGATCGAGAGTCTGTAACTAACACGGTTTGAGTTATCAATATAACGTGTGTTTGGTTCATATCGTGTTCGTGTGTTCGTAAGCTTATATTCTACGTCCGTAACGATCTACACAGGGATTCCGCACCTGTGTATATCGGGATATCTCGTGTGATCCGTCCAGGGAAGCACAATCTGCTGAGTGTGAATTTTGTAGAAGAGCTGAAGCACAATCTGCTGAGTGTGTCGCAGATTTGTGATAAGGAGTATACTGTTCATTTCACGAAGAATGAGGCGATCGTGTTGAAGCCTGGTTTTCAGATACCAGACGAGTGGATAGTGATGACAGCTCCACGTGATACAAATACATATGTGATGGATATGAGGTCTACTGAAATGGCCACGGGAGAATCATGTTTAATGATGAAAGCAAGCGAATCAGAATCCGAACTATGGCACAGGAGGATGGGGCACATTCATCTTCGGAAGATGAATCACATTGTCAAAAATGGGCTTGTGATGGGCGTTCCCTTGAAAAGTTTTAACTTTGAAGACAAATGTATTGCATGCAAGAAGGGAAAGCAACACAAGAAATCCCATCTCACCAAGAAGGTCAACTCTATTGCTAGTACTCTAGAACTGCTTCACATGGATCTCTTCGGTCCCGTGAATGTAAAAAGTCTAGGAGGTACTTCTTACTGCTTGGTGATCACTGATGACTACTCGTGATATTCGTGGGTATATTTTCTGAAATCGAAAGATGAGACGGCTCAAATGGTGAAGAATTTGATTACTAAAGTTGAGAACGTCATGAGTAAAACAGTTAAGTTCATCAGAAGTGACAATGGGACGGAGTTCAAAAATTTTGAAATGGAGATCTTCTGTCTTCAGAAAGGAATTGAACATCAATACAGCGCTCCGTATACTCCGCAACAGAATGGAGTGGCTGAAAGGAAGAACCGAACTTTAATTGAAGGAGCCAGGACTATGCTGGCAGATTCGAAGCTTCCTGTGATGTTCTGGGCTGAAGCGGTTGCTACAGCCTGCTATGTTCTGAATAGAGTGTTAACCGTTAAGAGACTTGGTAAAACGTGTTACGAGCTTATGCATGGGAGGAAGCCCAACTTGAGTGGTCTTGAACCATTCGGGTCCCCTTGTTCGATCTTGAAGACAAATTCTAAATTTGGGGAAGTAGCCGATGAAGGAATCTTAGTCGGTTATGTTGTTGGTACACCCAACAGGCGTGTCTTCAATACTTCGACCTGCAAGGTGGAGGTGGTGTGTAACACTGACATCACAAGTTACCAACCGCCAAAACCTAGCAATGGACCTGCTGAGCTTTTCGACTATGTTAAGCTTTTTAAGTCGTTTAACGTACCGGATTTGGAGATTTCTGAAGAAGAAGAAGAAAGAGCTGCGACGAAGATGATACTCGATGAGGAAGAAAATCTATTGCAAAGACAGCTGATTGATAAGTGTCAACCTTCCTCATCAAACACTGTCGGTACCTCTGCTGCCTCAACTGAAGAAGAATTTATCAATCCTTTTCACTCTCAGCATGAAACAACCATTGATGAGATCTCTCCTAATTTGGAAGATAATTTGCATGTCGGTTCTGTTCCGACCACGAGAATTCATAAAGATCACCCTTTGAATAATGTGATTGGTGATGTGTCCTCAGGTGTACAAACGAGAAGCAGCTTGAATGAACACACCTGTGTTTATACAAGCATTAAAGAGACAGGAATAATCGATGAATGCCTGTATACCTGCTTTATAAGCCAGATTGAACCAAAAAATTATCAAATGGCTTTAAAGGACAGCTCGTGGGTCGAAGCCATGCAAGAAGAGTTGGCTCAATTCGAGAAGATGGAAGTTTGGACTTTGGTTGAAAAACCAAAGAATGTGCATGCGATAGGCACAAAATGGGTGTTCAAGTGCAAGAGAGATGATAAGGGGATCATTATAAGAAACAAGGCGAGGCTTGTCGTGAAGGGTTTTAATCAACAAGAGGGGATTGATTATAACGAAGTGTTCGCTCCTGTCGCTAGGTTGGAAGCCATAAGATTGTTTTTGGCGTTTGCTGCATCAAAAGTCTCCATGTGTCAGGAGTTTGAAGCCGTCATGAAGAAAAGGTTTGAAATGAGTGCTATGGGTGAACTAACTTTCTTTCTAGGATTGCAGGTTGATCAGAGGAAGGACGGGATGTTCATTCATCAGACGAAGTATGTTCATGATGTGCTCAAGCGCTTCAAGATGGAGGACAGTTCTCCATATGATACTCCAATCTCCGTCAATCACAAATTGGGTGCTGAAATAGACGGTGATGCAGATGTGGACCCAACTCAATATCGGGCAATAATAGGTTCTTTAATGTACTTAACTGCATCTAGGCCTGATATAATGTTTGCTGTTTGTCTTTGTGCACGTTTTCAGGCAAATCCTAAAGAATCTCATTTGAAAGGTGCAAAGAGGATACTGCGGTATCTCAAGGGCAAGCCGAAGCTGGGGTTGTGGTACCCGAGAGGAGCATACTTGGAGCTGGTCGCTTACACAGACTCTGATTATGGAGGGTGCAATCAGAGTCGGAAGTCAACAACTGGAGGATGTCAGTTTCTTGGTGGCAGATTGGTGTCGTGGCAATGCAAGAAGCAGACTTCAGTCGCAATCTCAACCTGTGAAGCAGAATACATGGCAGCATCCAACTGCTGCTCTCAGGTTCTTTGGATTCAGCAACAATTGCGCGACTATGGTCTGAATTTCTTACTTACTCCTATTTGCATTGATAACACAGCTGCTATCTCAGTAACTAACAATCCCGTGAAACATAGTAAAACTAAACACATTGACATACGTCATCATTTCATACGGGATTGTGCTGAGAAGAAACTGATAATTCTTGAAAAGGTGGATACGCTTGATAATTTCGCTGATTTATACACTAAAGCGTTTGACAAATCAAGATTTCAAAACCTTATTGAACTGAATGGAATGATCAATCCCGAGTAACCATGCTTTTCTTATGTTAAAAAAAAAAAAAACGTCACTAATCGCTTAAAAATATGTCGGTTACATCAGTTTGAAGGACTTGTCTTCGGATATGTTTTGGTCCTCATTATCTACTTGTAGATTTTGAGGATAGCCATTAACCAGATTACTGATAGTGACCGGGGCGGTTTATGATGAGTTTTTTTTTTTTTTTTCATTCTTTCGATTAAAATTAGTCGATCATACTTAGTTAGAAGGACACATACTAGTATGTGGTCGGTCCAGCTGATCCATTGGATCTTCGGGATAGCCGTTTACCTGAAGACTTTGTTTTGGTCGGGGCGAATAATGTTTAAATTTTGAAAGAAAAAAAAAAGGGAAATGAAATTACTTTTCAAGTCTGTTACTTCGTAAGAAGTTCGTTAGCTATGTTAAACGGAAAATTGATCCAACCTTGGAAAATGATAGTATACTAATTCTGTGTGCTTAGCTAGTGAAGTTATTAGGCTTAAAAGGCTTTACGACAGTCATTGTATGTCATGGTAACTTTTTATGGTGCGTAAAAGTATATGTGATACAAACTAAATTTACTTGATTTTACGTGGAAAATCCTTAAGAGTTTTGCATGTCTTCATATATATCTTTCCGTATGATAGGCAGAAAAGCGATTACCCAGTCATACACGAGCCCATGTGTGTTCTGATTCCCGTGAAGATAGCGTTTCAAGATACTGCAGTGATCCAGATTCGGGACTTGCAGTTAAATTTCTACTTTGAAGTCTAAGTTTTAAAAAAAAAATAAAAAATAAAAAAATATTTGGAGTTATTGAAACATTTTAGAGATGACAAAATATCAAGACTTCTCAATCTTAGAGCAAGAAGAAGAACGGGAACCAGAAGAAGAGTACTTACATGTTTAATCAGACACTATGGGTCGAAGTCAATTCGGGGTGACTTGGGGAAAGCCAAATTCGCTTTGAGGATAGATAGGAGGCATCAATATTTCTGAGTTGTTGCCCACTTAAATTTTGAGGCTTAATCGAAACTAACTCGTATCACAGAAACGATGAAAACCATCTTAACTATATTACCTGCTTACAACCTGTCTCTATATGTCATAATACAGCTGAACACGGATCTATGTGACATTCACGTAGTTAGTATGATTCCTGTTCGGATCTTTTCTAAAACGTAGCAGTCCCTATCGAGACTGAAATTTGATCCCTTACACTTTAAATTTTTTAAGTTTTTGTACTTAGATAGTTTATGATTTATTAACTGGTTACTTAGAATTGATCACGTCATTTATTTCTTCTAGGAAAGTTTTATAACTTAATTGGATAATTGTTAAAATTATAAGGTTAAATTTTGTAAATATACAGGCGATGTTGTTGAACAGGCGAAGTTGTGGATAACTTCGCCTAGGCGAAGTTATCTTTAACTTCGCCTGTATAACTCCGCCCATATAAAAGGATTATCAACAGTCATCTGTTCATTAATATCGGCGAACTTATATCCACTGTCAAACTATTCTCCGGCGAACTTGATATTTACATCAATTACGTGTTATTTATTCCCGATTTTCACACCGATCAAAGGTTCGAGATGTAGTATTATCATATATTACAAGTTCTTTCATGCTAATCAAGGGTCGTTTCGACCCGGTTATTAACCTCGAACCATCGGTCTTGAAACCGATTTTCATAACTTGTATTTTTACGTGTTGAACACTATACTAATCGTCAACATGTCCTTAAAACTCGTGTTTAAGAATTCTTAATCGTCTAAACTAGCCGAATCATCAACTGCACGTTGTTCCATAAATCTCACTGTCGCCGATTCAGATTCAGGCGAAGTTAGGGTTTAGGCGAAGTTATCCGTAACTTCGCCTGGAGCTTAAGTTCGCCTGAGGCGAAGTTATCCGTAACTTCGCCCGAAGCTTAAGTTCGCCTGAGGCGAAGTTATCCGTAACTTCGCCTGAAACTTAAATTTGCCTGAGGCGATGTTCTGATGAGGCGAAGTTGGATCATTTTTACTTAATATAAATTAGACGAACTTAAAGCTGAAGCGAAGTTGTTCCCAACTTCGCCTTAACTTTAAGTTCGCCTATACAGAGTTTATCACAACTTCGCTCATGGTAACCAGCGAACTTGTGTTATTCATTAACGATTATCTAACTTGGTTAGTTTGTTGCAGATATGGCTGCAGTAGCAGGTGCTGGAGGTGCAGGAGGAGATGATGGTGACAATCAGAGACAATTCTTCCCGGGTCACAATATGTACATTACACTTGACCCGGAGGCGAGCGGTGTGGACGACTATCGCGAGATTATCACTTTCCTCCTGCGCTCGAGGATCTTTCATGCGATCACAAACACACTGCCGATATCTCTACCGAATATCAAAGACTTCTGGCAGACGGTCGAATACGACTGTCGTATTGAGCCCCCGGTCATGCGAGCTATGGTGAACAATCAACAGGTTCAGTTCAACTCTGAACAGATCCGGGTGGCGTTACGATTCGGTGAAGAGACTAGGGATGACCCTACAGAGTTCGTAGCTCCCTTTCGTGATGGAGCGTTTCTTCGAATGGGTTACTCTGGTCCATTAGGAGATACCCAAAGGAGGAAGGTTTCCTTCTTGATCAGTGGCGCTTCCTTATGCACGTCATGATAATGTGCATGTCTGGAAGGAAGGCGGGCACTGACGGCATGGGTGCGACCATGCAGTCTGCAATGACTGCACTGACCTATAACAAACGTTATAGCTTCAGTCAAATGGTCTTTTACGAGATAGACAGACAAAGGAGGGCGATGTCTCGGGAGCGGTTCATCATGTACCCACGTTTTTTACAGATGATATTGAACCACGTGGCTCCGAGTCTACCTCAGAGACGCCCGATCAGATACGTCGAATCAGTGAGCAAACGTATCTTTGCTCAATGCCGCACGTCAAGTGCGAGGAGCAACCCTGAACGTCGTCCCAGGCATACTCCTCTATTTGGGTTTTTAGTTAACCCAGAGTATGTTCCTGCTGGTAGGGACGAGTTCAGAGATCCTCAACCGCAACAGGCAAGAGCAACTCAAGCTGTTCCTGCTCCTGCTGTGCCTGTTGTATCAGCTGCTGAGGATATAGATCTTGACGCTGTTTTTGGAGGTCAAGGCTACTTTGACATGGATCAAGTTGAAGAGGTGCAAGTTTCAGCTGCACAGGGTTCGGGTGTGAGTATGACTAGAGCAGCTACGTCGATGGCTGACTCCGATTTGGATGAGATTATGAATGAGGGGAGACGGTTGATGGTGTCTAGAGAAAGAACGATTGGGAAGAGGAAGAGAACGGAGGATGATGACGAGTCGGAAGAGGAAGAAGACATACATAAGCTGATAAGAAGATCAAGACGGGAGAGGACAGGTGCTGACATGGGAGCTGGAGAGACTTCAAGGACTGTACGATTTGCTCCGGCCGCACTGTCTGGTATGTCTATTGTTCCTTCTTCTGTACAGGTGACAAGTACAAGCGCTGCGGATGTTCCCGTGGTGGCTACATCAACGACTAGCATTCCATCCACCACTACCATCCAGACGTCGACTCTGGAGATCGTGTCTCTACCGCCGCCAACGCTGCAGGGTTATCAGGTATGGTACCACCTGCGGTTACGCCTGCTTCTGGAGTCTCGCCTTCGCCTATGTCAGACTCAGAGAGAATAGCTTCACTAGAGCGGATCATGGCAGAGCAATCAAAGACTATTCAAAGCCTAGTGGAAGCAAATCAACTACAGGCATCCCTCCTGGTTGAGCATGGGAAAATCATAGATGCCTTGAAGGAGTTCTTGGCATCTCAGGGGGAGATGAGCTGTAAGGGCAACGAGCTCAGAACGAAGAAGAGAAATGACCGAGACGATTATCCCAATGCATCGAAAGATGCAGGTGGTGAGCTGCCAAGAACTTCTGAAGCTCTTGGTACTTCCACAGCTGAGGGGGAGTCTACCGAAGTGGCTGGTGGTTCTGGTGATGATGTGGTGTTAGTTGAGGATGAAGTGATTGATGCGCTGAAAGAGCTTGATGATGACATGTTCAGCGATGATGTGTTATTCGATGAAGATGTGCTGCCGAGTGATATGATTGAGAAGATCGGTGAGCAGATTATGATCGAAGATGGGATAGAAGATGGGGAGATAGTAGAAGAAGACGTTGAACACGAGATCCCTGATGTAGAGAAAGCCAACATGGGTGATGAGATGGATGAGACTGAGTGGGAGGAGTAGCCTAGGTGGAAGGAAGGCTGTGCTCATTGGTTTATTAAGACCAAGAAGCCTGCTGTTCCAGCCATGTTCAAGAAGAGCTATAACGTCAAAGGCTATGCTGAGTCGAAGAAGGGAATTATCTGTTGGATTTATGATGAACAGATAAAGCTGTTTGTGGTGAAGCGTTATGATGGTATTCAATACTTCAAGAGAATGTTGAGATCTCTCAATACGTTGCCGGAATGCGAGGTGAAAGATTTGGCCAGGTTGGGCCTGATAAACAGAAGTGACAACAACATGGCAAGAATGATTAAGAAGATTGTGTGGAAGGAAAGCGTAAAAGAGAAGAAGTTTGAACTATTAAAGCCACAGAAGGGAAAGCTAGTGGAGGATACAGAAAGGGGATTGAGAGCAGATGGCAAGCCATGGATGGTGATGAAGTACAAACCGATCCGATGCATCAAGGAGGTTCCAATGAAGAATATGCCTCAAGATGTGTTGAAGAATCTAAAATGGTGGTACGTTGATTGCCAGACTGCTGAAGCCGTGATGGAAGACGAAGATGAACAAGAAGTGCTGAGGGTGTATGACCCGATGCATCTTGTTAATTTATCGAAAGCTGATTTGCAAGCGTTGAATGAAAAGAAGATATTCTATATTCCTGCTTGGAAGGATGAAGCAAGGAAATATCAGCGAGTAGTCACGGTGTGTGTTAGAGAAGGAGTGCACGCTTGAAGATCAGGATTACGAGACAAGAGCTGAAAGATCAAGATATGAAGCTACTGCCAAGGGGGGGTCTGTTGGTGCATAGATGTCAGTAGTTCATATGTCTAATGTCTGTAATCGAGTCTGTAATATTGTTTATGTAATTCTTTGTGTAAAAGCGAAGTTGTTGACAAGTTCGCTTAGGCGAACTTGTTTAACCAAGCGAAGTTGTTGACAAGTTCGCCTAGGCGAACTTGTTGAACGAGCGAAGTTATAGACAACTTCGCCTGAGGCGAAGTTGTCGTGTATTTATTACTGTTTACGGGTTTACTGTTTAGAGGTTGATCGAGTTGGTTATTTACCGTGTAATTCAGTAAGGTCTATTGACGTGTGATCGAGAGTCTGTAAGTAACACAGTTTGAGTTATCAATTATAACGTGTGTTTGGTTCATATCGTGTTCGTGTGTTCGTAAGCTTATATTCTACGTCTGTAACGATCTACACAGGGATTCCGCACCTGTGTATATCGGGATATCTCGTGTGATCCGTCCAGGGAACCTACAACAACGAAGTCACTAGTTCATTTTGGTATATCAAGGGTTCTCGGTAGATCTGTTGACTGAGAAACCTATTCTAATTGACCGAGAACTCTTGTTCTCGATAAATTTGGACAAAGAACTCAGTCTTGGACCAAAAACCCCTTACTCGGACAGAAATCATCATTTGGACAGAAAACTCAGCTATGGACCGGAAACATATTATTTTATATTAAATAGACATTAATTTGCAATTAATGACAAATATGATCTAAATTTACATTCTTGGTCCCTGCTCTCTTGAAAATTAAATATTTATCCCCATAATATTGAGTAATTGTTAAGTTAATAGAATGGCTTGTTAACTTGACTCCTTTGTTGCAGCAATGGCTGATCAAGCACCATTGAAGTTTGTAGATACTCACAATTATAGCCGGATTCATATATGATCCACCCCTTGTGCACAAAGAATTCAAATCCATGATAGTGGGGCTCAGTACGTGCAGGATTTTCTCACGCTATACGTGAAAACTCCTGTTATTTGAAGGAAGATGGTGACGGAATTCTGGAACAAACGCCTCCATCAATTACCGGGGTGTCGGGGGGAGTCGTAAAAAATTGACTCTAAGATTCAGAAGAAGCCTGTCCTTATATCAGAGTCGATCATTCGTGAAGTTCTACTATTCGGTTATCAACTCGAATTTCCAACTGAATACCCCGCAGATGTTGTTACTTAAGTTGCACTAAAGATGGGATAAGAAGGATCCTACCCTCCAGCTATCCAAGAAACTGTTTCATCCTTACTAGAGGTCTTGATTTTACACGTTCTTCACTTGTGTCTCAGGACGCAAAGGGGGTTCGGATAAGATTAGCCACATTCAGATGTTGGTTGTGGTTGCTCTGATCATGGACTGGAACTATAAACTACTCTAAGTTCGTGTTCGATGAGATGACGATCAATATCAAGGAGTAGAAGAAGGAGATGTTTTTAATGTACCCGAGGTTTCTGCAGATAAAATTCGACTCATATTATCCTGATATTGTCAAGTCTGTAAAAACGCCGATCTGAAAGCCACGGGTCCCAATAACTTTCCTTAATAAAGAAGTCAAGGAAGGGATCGAAGGTTGTGTACAAAGGCCTTCACAAACTGGTTAAGTTCGAAAGGTTTGCTGAAACTGAAGCCATCCCTGCCAGTGCCTCGATTGCTGATGAGCATGTGACACCTGCTCGGAGGTTCACTGCTTCATATGAAAACCATCTCAGATGATGATGAGCCAGAAAGTTCTCCAGTACAACACATGGAGAAGAGCACCAAGAACAAGAAACTGTACCCTACTGCTGATCAACTAGCAGATTTGAGAAATTTAAAGATTAGCTCCAGTCGACTGCATTGAAACCTCCTCAATTAGTCACTGCGACACATTATGAAGAGATTCCTGAAGAACCAACCACCGATCTAATTCCACGAAAGCGAATATAGAAAGATTCAAGACCCGGTGTGCTGGTTACTGAAACTACACCGACAAGCCAACAACAAGAAACTGATACAGTCCATCCTCTGCTAAACCTCAAAACCCAAGAACAGATTTTTGATGACATTGCTCATGAGTTCGAGTTTAAGTCTGATATTCCATCTGTTGACGAGCCATCGGGATCGTCTAACCTGATTGGTCAGTCAAGCTCCGGTTTTGTTGAAAAGATTGCTCACATTCTTGCTAAGCAAGATAAATTTATGCAAGATAAGGGAAAGGGGATCACATTTGACGCTGAACCTGTTGATGTTCAGGCCTTAAAACGACGAGTCTTTGAACTTGAATAGGACTCGGTTGTTAAATATGTTACGCATCCAAGAGCTCGAAGCCAGGCAACACAGATAAAGATCTGTAGATCAAAGTGCTTCAAGCTAACATGGGTGGTCTCACCGTTATATACTTTGATCTCCAACAAAAGCCTATTCAATAGTTTGGAGATGAATTTAAAAGCGGTGAGGACGTTGCTGTAAAGACCACCTGCAGATGATCAAGGTGGCAGTTCGAGTGCACGTCCGACTTCAAATATCGATGCATCTGAACAACTAGCACAGTATCTTTCTGTCCCTACAAGAACGCCGAACAATCTGAAAAAGGACAATTTCGGTTTGTTGATCCTCGTGATTTGCTAAAATTCACGAAAGAGATATCAAGACTCTTAGAAATTTCAGATTGTGGCTGAACCACTGTTCGAGCATGCTACTAAAGAGTATACAAGGATGGCGGGATCGATTATCAGAACGGGTTTGTTGTTTTATGGGTATAAAGAAGCAGATGCGAATATTCTAGAGAATGATTGAAGATGAAGATACAAACCAAGGGGGAGATTGTTGGGCTTACATTAGTTTGGTTTGTACTTGGTTTGGGCTTATTTGTATTCTATTTTGGGGCTTGCTTGTAAACCAAGATCTAAGTGATCTCGGTTGGCTTTTGGGCTTATGTTGAGCTAGGGTGTAGTACCTATATATACACATTGTACTTAGGTTATTAAGTTGGCCGTCTTCGTTGTCATTGAACGAGATACTGTCTAACATTGTGCTTAAGCACCAGACGTAATATACGTGTGTTTTGAAGCATTCTTGGTGTGTTCTTTACATGTTCAACTATTCTACCTTGAATCATCTCGTGGTTAATTTCCGCTTAACATTGATATTGTTTGATATCACATTGAAAGATACGTTCCAAGGACTTACATTTTACCTTTTCCTTCTTTGGCGGTTTCTTCTTGTTTGTTCCATCCTTCTCCTCATCTACCACCACTTCCATCACCGCCTAGTATTGTTTGTTGAAACTTACTGTTGCTCCACTTTTTACATCTACTGCATTTAGCTCTTCCTTATCTCATTCACGCTTAGACCTGCCAAAAGCAAACACTTTCTTCTCCTTTTTTGTGTCATCCTCACACGTACGAGGAAGACACCCCATTAGTAGCACATGACCTAGAATATTTATTTTCAAAAGAATAATCATATGAATTTTAAAATATACTTAAAATTAACTTACGGTTACCGAATGTCATGCAAATTGTTCCGTCTCGGCAGTTAATCTGAGAATTTGATGTCGCCAAAAAATGGTCTCCCCAATATCTCACCCGGGGTTCTTCTTCCTTCTCAGCTGGTGTATAATCAAGAACCAGAAAGTCTTCAGGATAGTAAAAAATCATCAACCTTTACCGCAACACCAACCAACTTCCCATGTGGTCGTCTTCGAGTGAAATCAGCTAACACCAAGGTGGTGTCAACCCT